>NC_092103.1:48512920-48772920 GCF_045679555.1 Salvelinus alpinus | reverse complement strand
TAATAATCTGTGCAGTATCTGGGACAGCATTCATCACTTAAATCATGTATTTATTTTTAATGTAATCTCATCTGTAATCCAGGTCATTAGGTTGTGCTATTAGATGAAGCGCACATGAATCTGTTAGAAATACAAAATATCTGACATTGTATCCCCCATTTTAACTTTGCTGTGCTTTTAAAATAACACATTTAGATGACAGCTAATCAGGCAGTGTTTTTCCATTGTGCTTTTAGGTGGCATAGTTTTATTTATTTTATTTATTTCACCTTTATTTAACCAGGTAGGCCAGTTGAGAACAAGTTCTCATTTACAACTGCGACCTGGCCAAGATCAAATCAAATGTATTTATAAAGCCCTTCTTACATCAGCTGATATCTCAAAGTGCTGTACAGAAACCCAGCCTAAAACCCCAAACAGCAAGCAATGCAGGTGTAGAAGCACGGTGGCTGGGAAAAACTCACTAGAAAGGCCAAAACCTAGGAAGAAACCTAGAGAGGAACCAGGCTCTGAGGGGTGGGCCAGTCCTCTTCTGGCTGTGCCGGGTGGAGATTATAACAGAACATGGCCAAGATGTTCAAATGTTCATAGATGACCAGCAGGGTCAAATAATAATAATCACAGTGGTTGTCGAGGGTGCAACAAGTCAGCACCTCAGGAGTAAATGTTAGTTGGCTTTTCATAGCCGATCATTAAGAGTATCTCTACCGCTCCTGCTGTCTCTAGAGAGTTGAAAACAGCAGGTCTGGGACAGGTAGCACGTCCGGTGAACAGGTCAGGGTTCCATAGCCGCAGGCAGAACAGTTGAAACTGGAGCAGCAGCATGACCAGATGGACTGGGGACAGCAAGGAGTCATCAGGAATAAAGGTTGAAATCTCATTGATCAACGTCTCAACAACATATTACCCAAATGTTCACGTTGAAGTGGTGTGGTGTGCCGTTCCGTTTGACGCCAGACGTGTGTCAGTGGTGGAAAATGTCCAACACTAATTTCTTCCATAGATCAGACCTACGTGGCCCCTCTCTCTCTGTCTTTCTGTCTCCTCCCCTCACCAGCCTCCACTATATTATTATGTCTCCTCCCCTCACCAGCCTCCAGTATATTATCATATCTCCTCCCCTCACCAGCCTCCAGTATATTATTATGTATCCTCCCCTCAGCCTCCACTATATTATTATGTCTCCTCCCCTCACCAGCCTCCAGTATATTATTATGTATCCTCCCCTCACCAGCCTCCACTATATTATTATGTATCCTCCCCTCACCAGCCTCCAGTATATTATTATGTATCCTCCCCTCACCAGCCTCCACTATATTATTATGTATCCTCCCCTCACCAGCCTCCACTATATTATTATGTATCCTCCCCTCACCAGCCTCCACTATATTATTATGTCTCCTCCCCTCACCAGCCTCCAGTATATTATTATGTATCCTCCCCTCACCAGCCTCCACTATATTATTATGTCTCCTCCCCTCACCAGCCTCCAGTATATTATTATGTATCCTCCCCTCACCAGCCTCCACTATATTATTATGTCTCCTCCCCTCACCAGCCTCCAGTGGCAGAATGAAAATGTTTGTTCTATACCCTGAAAAGATCTAACTCCCTTTTGATCCTCAGGAAATAAAATCACTTTGAAGTGGAAATGTATAGACAGGATGTCACGTCCTGACCTTAGAGAGCCTTTTTATGTCTCTATTTGGTTTGGTCAGGGTGTGATTTGGGGTGGGCATTCTATGTTTTGTTTTTCTATGATTTTGTATTTCTATGTTTTGGCCGGGTATGGTTCTCAATCAGGGACAGCTGTCTATCGTTGTCTCTGGTTGGGAATCATACTTAGGTAGCCCTTTTTCCATCCTTTCAGTGTGGGAAGTTAACTTTGTTTGTGGCACATAGCGCTTAAGCTTCACGGTTGTTTTTGTATTGTTTATTGTTTTTGCCGGCGTCTTTTTCTTAATAAAAGGAATATGTACGCTCACCACGCTGCGCTCCTTTTGACGGCCGTGACACAGGAAGTTACAGTTGAAGAAAAACATGCCGTGTGAAAACGCTGGTTGTCTTTCCTATGAAAATCCTATGAAAGACTTCTTGGTTGTTTAACACATGCAAAGACAATTCACTTTTTTCCTATGAATTTAAAGAGTAGGATATGTGACCATCTAACAAATTAAAATATAGAAAAGTTGAATGTATAGTTTGGGGTTTTGGATATAGTGAGTGATTCATCTATTAGCCCGACTACAAAACATTAACGGTGAAACATAGTGATATATGGTGTAGGTAACTATCCCTCTTGAACTCTACTGCTACAAAGACCAAGGGGTTTAGGAAAATAAAGAACCTCTGTGTTTGATCCAGTGCAGATGGCTCTCTACAAATCATCCCGGTCCTGGAGCCTGTCGGACATTAGAGAGGGAATGGCTGCAGGTGTGCTGTGTGTTCGCCTACGCTCATCTCCCTGCCCCTCCCCCCTCGCTCTGCTGTCCGTCCTCCCCACTGCCTCCCCCTGCTCTGCTCTCCGTCCTCCCCACTGCCTCCCCCTGCTCTGCTCTCCGTCCTCCCCACTGCCTCCCCCTGCTCTGCTCTCCGTCCTCCCCACTGCCTCCCCCCTGCTCTGCTCTCCGTCCTCCCCACTGCCTCCCCCTGCTCTGCTCTCCGTCCTCCCCACTGCCTCCCCCTGCTCTGCTCTCCGTCCTCCCCACTGCCTCCCCCTGCTCTGCTCTCCGTCCTCCCCCTCTCCCCCTGCTCTGCTCTCCGTCCTCCCCACTGCCTCCCCCTCTCCCCCTGCCCTACTGGCCGGCTATGCTTCATAAGATCTCCACCTCCCTCCCTCCCTCCCTCCCTCACCCCACTCCCCCCCCTCCCTCCCTCCCCTCCCCTCCCCTCCCTCTGCACCATACTCCACTCCCCCTTCTTCTCCTTTCTCTGTCGGTCCATGCTTGATCGTTCCTTTGAAGAGCAGTGAAGGCAGCAGCAGCTGTTCCTCAAGGTGAGACACATTATGAGAGAGAGAGAGATCTATCTGTGAGACATTATGAGAGAGAGAGGTTTATCTGTGAGACATTATGAGAGAGAGATCTGTCTGTGAGACATTATGAGAGAGAGAGGTTTGTCTGTGAGACATTATGAGAGAGAGAGGTCTGTCTGTGAGACATTATGAGAGAGAGGTCTGTCTGTGAGACATTATGAGAGAGAGAGAGGTCTGTCTGTGAGACATTATGAGAGAGAGAGAGGTCTGTCTGAGACATTATGAGAGAGAGAGAGGTCTGTCTGTGAGACATTATGAGAGAGAGAGAGGTCTGTCTGTGAGACATTATGAGAGAGAGAGAGGTCTGTCTGTGAGACATTATGAGAGAGAGAGAGGTCTGTCTATGAGACATTATGAGAGAGAGAGGTCTGTCTGTGAGACATTATGAGAGAGAGAGAGGTCTGTCTGTGAGACATTATGAGAGAGAGAGAGGTCTGTCTGTGAGACATTATGAGAGAGAGAGAGGTCTGTCTGTGAGACATTATGAGAGAGAGAGAGGTCTGTCTGTGAGACATTATGAGAGAGAGAGGTCTGTCTGTGAGACACACTATGAGAGAGAGAGGTCTGTCTGTGAGACATTATGAGAGAGAGAGAGGTCTGTCTGTGAGACATTATGAGAGAGAGAGAGATCTGTCTGTGAGACATTATGAGAGAGAGAGAGGTCTGTCTGTGAGACATTATGAGAGAGAGAGAGAGGTCTGTCTGTGAGACATTATGAGAGAGAGAGAGAGAGATCTGTCTGTGAGACATTATGAGAGAGAGAGGTCTGTCTGTGAGACATTATGAGAGAGAGAGGTCTGTCCGTGAGACATTATGAGAGAGAGAGAGAGAGAGAGAGGTCTGTCTGTGAGACATTATGAGAGAGAGAGAGGTCTGTCTTTGAGACATTATGAGAGAGAGAGAGGTCTGTCTGTGAGACATTATGAGAGAGAGAGGTCTGTCTGTGAGACACACTATGAGCCACATGTAAAGCTCATCCGTTGTTCAAATCTGCCTGGAACCAAAGGTGAGCCCCGCAGGATCTGAGGCCGGATTGGTCGAGGTTGAGGTGAACTCAGAGCTAAATGTAAACAAGAGTTAGAGAGGAAGAGCAGGAGAGAGAGAGAGAGAGAGAGAGAGTAGAGAGAGACAGAGAGAGAGAGAGCACACCTACCTCAGCATAAACATCAGCACCACAGGTAACTTCCCCAAAACTGTGAACGATCTGAGAGACAAGAAGGGCTTTCTACACCATCATAAGGAACATCAAATTCGACATCCCATTTAGGATCTGGCGAAAACAACTTGAATCAGTTATTGAACCCATTGCCCTTGATGGTTGTGAGGTCTGGGGTCCGCTCACCAACCAAGAATTCACAAAATGGGACAAACACCAAATTGAGACTCCGCATGCAGAATTCTGCCAAAACATCCCCTCGTTTACAACGTAAAACACCAAATAATGCATGCAGAGCAGAAATAGGCCGACACCGGCTAATTATCAAATTCCAGAAAATAGACACTACATGGAAGCGATTTCCAAACCTTCCATAACAAAAACATCACCTACAGAGAGATGAACCTGGAGAAGAGCCCCCTAAGCAAGCTGGTCCTAGGGCTCTGTTCACAAACACAAACACACCCCACAGAGCCCCAGGACAGCAACACAATTAGACCCAACCAAATCATGAGAAAACAAAAAGATAATTACTTGACACATTGGAAAGAATTTACCAAAAAACAGCAAACTACAAAGTTATTAGGCCTAAACAGAGAGTCTCCAGTCTCCACCAGAAACACCAGTCTCCACCAGAAACACAAGTCTCCACCAGAAACACAAGTCTCCACCAGAAACACCAGTCTCCACCAGAAACACCAGTCTCCAGTCTCCACCAGAAGCACCAGTCTCCCCCAGAAACACCAGTCTCTAGTCTCCACCAGAAACACCAGTCTCTAGTCTCCACCAGAAACACCAGTCTCCCCCAGAAACACCAGTCTCCCCCAGAAACACCAGTCTCCAGTCTCCACCAGAAGCACCAGTCTCCCCCAGAAGCACCAGTCTCTAGTCTCCACCAGAAACACCAGTCTCCAGTCTCCACCAGAAGCACCAGTCTCCCCCAGAAACACCAGTCTCCCCCAGAAACACCAGTCTCCACCAGAAACACCAGTCTCCACCAGAAACACCAGTCTCCACCAGAAGCACCAGTCTCTAGTCTCCACCAGAAGCACCAGTCTCTAGTCTCCACCAGAAGAACCAGTCTCTAGTCTCCACCAGAAACACCAGTCTCCAGTCTCCCCCAGAAACACCAGTCTCCACCAGAAACACCAGTCTCCACCAGAAACATCAGTCTCCACCAGAAACACCAGTCTCCAGTCTCCCCCAGAAACACCAGTCTCCACCAGAAACACCAGTCTCCACCAGAAACACCAGTCTCCACCAGAAACACCAGTCTCCACCAGAAACACCAGTCTCCACCAGAAACACCAGTCTCCACCAGAAACACCAGTCTCCACCAGAAACACAAGTCTCCACCAGAAACACCAGTCTCCAGTCTCCACCAGAAGCACCAGTCTCCCCCAGAAACACCAGTCTCCACCAGAAACACAAGTCTCCACCAGAAACACCAGTCTCCACCAGAAACACCAGTCTCCACCAGAAACACCAGTCTCCACCAGAAACACCAGTCTCCACCAGAAGCACCAGTCTCTAGTCTCCACCAGAAACACCAGTCTCCAGTCTCCCCCAGAAACACAAGTCTCCACCAGAAACACCAGTCTCCACCAGAAACACCAGTCTCTAGTCTCCACCAGAAACACCAGTCTCCAGTCTCCACCAGAAACACCAGTCTCCACCAGAAACACCAGTCTCCACCAGAAACACCAGTCTCCACCAGAAGCACCAGTCTCTAGTCTCCACCAGAAACACCAGTCTCCAGTCTCCCCCAGAAACACCAGGCTCCAGTCTCCACCAGAAACACAAGTCTCCACCAGAAACACCAGTCTCCACCAGAAACACCAGTCTCCACCAGAAACACCAGTCTCCACCAGAAACACCAGTCTCCACCAGAAACACAAGTCTCCACCAGAAACACCAGTCTCCACCAGAAACACCAGTCTCCACCAGAAACACCAGTCTCCACCAGAAGCACCAGTCTCTAGTCTCCACCAGAAACACCAGTCTCCAGTCTCCACCAGAAGCACCAGTCTCCCCCATAAACACCAGTCTCCACCAGAAACACCAGTCTCCACCAGAAGCACCAGTCTCTAGTCTCCACCAGAAACACCAGTCTCCAGTCTCCCCCAGAAGCACCAGTCTCTAGTCTCCACCAGAAACACCAGTCTCCATTCTCCCCCAGAAACACCAGTCTCTAGTCTCCACCAGAAGCACCAGTCTCCCCCAGAAACACCAGTCTCCACCAGAAACACCAGTCTCCACCAGAAACACCAGTCTCCCCCAGAAACACCAGTCTCCACCAGAAACACCAGTCTCCACCAGAAACACCAGTCTCCACCAGAAACACCAGTCTCCACCAGAAGCACCAGTCTCTAGTCTCCACCAGAAACACCAGTCTCCAGTCTCCACCAGAAGCACCAGTCTCCCCCAGAAACACCAGTCTCCACCAGAAACACCAGTCTCCACCAGAAGCACCAGTCTCTAGTCTCCACCAGAAACACCAGTCTCCAGTCTCCCCCAGAAGCACCAGTCTCTAGTCTCCACCAGAAACACCAGTCTCCAGTCTCCCCCAGAAACACCAGTCTCTAGTCTCCACCAGAAGCACCAGTCTCCCCCAGAAACACCAGTCTCCACCAGAAACACCAGTCTCCACCAGAAACACCAGTCTCCCCCAGAAACACCAGTCTCCACCAGAAACACCAGTCTCCAGTCTCCACCAGAAGCACCAGTCTCCCCCAGAAACACCAGTCTCCACCAGAAGCACCAGTCTCCAGTCTCCCCCAGAAGCACCAGTCTCCCCCAGAAACACCAGTCTCCACCAGAAACACCAGTCTCCACCAGAAGCACCAGTCTCTAGTCTCCACCAGAAACACCAGTCTCCAGTCTCCCCCAGAAACACCAGTCTCCACCAGAAACACCAGTCTCCCCCAGAAACACCAGTCTCCAGTCTCCACCAGAAACGGATTTCTGCATAAATTGGTTTGTTTATTCCATGTGTAACTCTGTGTTGTTGTTTGTGAGAGTTGCTATATTTATTTTTATTTAACATGGCAAGTCAGCTAAAAACAAATATTTATTTACAATGACGGCCTACCCCGGGCCAAACCCGGACGATGCTGGGCCAATTGTGCGCCGCCCTATGGGACTCCCAATCACGGCCGGTTGTGATACAGCCTGAATTCGAACCAGGTTGTCGCGGGTGTCCCTTAAAGCACTGAGATGCAGTGCCATAGATGCAGTGCCCAAAAACTCTAGGTCTACAGCTGTCTCACCCGTCCTGTATTTAAGACCAGCAGAGGAAACTGGTTATAACAGACCTACCTACAGCTAAATAGTCCGGGGACATTATGTTATAAATTATGAATTAATGCAAATGACCTAAACCTTTAAAGCACTTTGTTTTAGGAACCCAGTCAGACATAACAGATAATAAACTAATCTAGTATTGTCTATCTATGCTTCCCAAATGGCACCCTATTCCCTATGTAGTGCACTACTTTAGACCAGGGCCCATATAGATCTGTAGTGCACTACTTTAGACCAGGGCCCATAGGGATCTGTAGTGCACTACTTTAGACCAGGGCCCATAGAGATCTGTAGTGCACTACTTTAGACCAGGGCCCATAGGGATCTGTAGTGCACTACTTTAATACCAGGACCCATAGGGATCTGTAGTGCACTACTTTAGACCAGGACCCATATAGATCTGTAGTGCACTACTTTAGACCAGGACCCATAGGGATCTGTAGTGCACTACTTTAGACCAGGGCCCATAGAGATCTGTAGTGCACTACTTTAGACCAGGGCCCATAGGGATCTGTAGTGCACTACGTTGACCAGGGCCCATAGGGATCTGTAGTGCACTACTTTAGACCAGGGCCCATAGGGATCTGTAGTGCACTACGTTGACCAGGGCCCATAGGGATCTGTAGTGCACTACTTTAATACCAGGACCCATATAGATCTGTAGTGCACTACTTTGGACCAGGGCCCATAGAGATCTGTAGTGCACTACTTTAGACCAGGGCCCATATAGATCTGTAGTGCACTACTTTAGACCAGGGCCCATATAGATCTGTAGTGCACTACTTTAGACCAGGGCCCATAGGGCTCTGTAGTGCACTACTTTAGACCAGGACCCATATAGATCTGTAGTGCACTACTTTAGACCAGGGCCCATATAGATCTGTAGTGCACTACTTTAGACCAGGGCCCATAGGGCTCTGTAGTGCACTACTTTAGACCAGGACCCATATAGATCTGTAGTGCACTACTTTGGACCAGGGCCCATAGAGATCTGTAGTGCACTACTTTAGACCAGGGCCCATATAGATCTGTAGTGCACTACTTTAGACCAGGGCCCATAGAGATCTGTAGTGCACTACTTTAGACCAGGGCCCATATAGATCTGTAGTGCACTACTTTAGACCAGGGCCCATATAGATCTGTAGTGCACTACTTTAGACCAGGACCCATATAGATCTGTAGTGCACTACTTTAGACCAGGGCCCATATAGATCTGTAGTGCACTACTTTAGACCAGGGCCCATATAGATCTGTAGTGCACTACTTTAGACCAGGGCCCATATAGATCTGTAGTGCACTACTTTAGACCAGGACCCATATAGATCTGTAGTGCACTACTTTAGACCAGGGCCCATATAGATCTGTAGTGCACTACTTTAGACCAGGGCCCGTAGAGATCTGTAGTGCACTACTTTAGACCAGGGCCCATATAGATCTGTAGTGCACTACTTTAGACCAGGGCCCGTAGAGATCTGTAGTGCACTACTTTAGACCAGGGCCCATAGAGATCTGTAGTGCACTACTTTAGACCAGGGCCCATAGAGATCTGTAGTGCACTACTTTAGACCAGGGCCCATATAGATCTGTAGTGCACTACTTTAGACCAGGGCCCGTAGAGATGTGTACTGCACTACTTTAGACCAGGGCCCATAGAGATCTGTAGTGCACTACTTTAGACCAGGGCCCATAGAGATCTGTAGTGCACTACTTTAGACCAGGGCCCATAGAGATCTGTAGTGCACTACTTTAGACCAGGGCCCATAGAGATCTGTAGGGCACTACTTTAGACCAGGGCCCATATAGATCTGTAGTGCACTACTTTAGACCAGGGCCCATAGAGATCTGTAGTGCACTACTTTAGACCAGGGCCCATATAGATCTGTAGTGCACTACTTTAGACCAGGGCCCATAGAGATCTGTAGTGCACTACTTTAGACCAGGGCCCATATAGATCTGTAGTGCACTACTTTAGACCAGGGCCCGTAGAGATCTGTAGTGCACTACTTTAGACCAGGGCCCGTAGAGATCTGTAGTGCACTACTTTAGACCAGGGCCCGTATAGATCTGTAGTGCACTACTTTAGACCAGGGCCCGTAGAGATCTGTAGTGCACTACTTTAGACCAGGGCCCATAGAGATCTGTAGTGCACTACTTTAGACCAGGGCCCATAGAGATCTGTAGTGCACTACATAGGGAAAAAGGTGTTATTTGCGACTCTTCCCTATGAGAACAAACTAGTAGTGAACAAAAAGAAAGGAGGACCAAGGCACTCTTCATATAATTAATTAAAATGCCTTTATTAGTATGGCATGTTCAATAGAAACAAAGTTGTTTAAAAACCGACGCGTTTCGGCTGCATGGCCTTCGTCAGGGAGTACAGAAAAAGGAGAATACAATGTCCTCTTTTGAAAGGCTTTTCCAATTAGCCCTAATTAGAAGAGGGAGTGGTTACCAAATTGGACACACCTAGTAAGCAATAATATACACATGAAAAGGTGAAATACTGTAGCTATGTTATCATGAGCATACAACTCCAAGCTAGAAGCATCAGAACACCCAGAGAGGCAGTTCCATTTGGGTGTAGTGGACTATACAGATCAGGAAGTGTCTGTAACACTTCAGGAAGTGATCAGGAAGTGTTACAGATCAATCAGAAAGTGTTACAGATCAATCAGAAAGTGTTACAGATCAGACAGTGTTACCTATCAGAAAGTGTTACAGATCAGAAAGTGTTACAGATCAGAAAGTGTTACAGATCAGAAAGTGTTACAGATCAGAAAGTGTTACAGATCAGGAAGTGTTACCTATCAGAAAGTGTTACAGATCAGGAAGTGTTACAGATCAGGAAGTGTTACAGATCAGAATTTGTTACAGATCGCTGAAGCGTTACAGATCAGAGTGTTACAGATCAGAATGTGTTACAGATCAGAGTGTGTTACAGATCAGGAAGTGTTACAGATCAGGACGGGTTACAGATCAGGAAGTGTTACAGATCAGGAAGTGTTACAGATCAGAAAGTGTTACAGATCAGGAAGTGTTACAGATCAGGAAGTGTTACAGATCAGGAAGTGTTACAGATCAGGAAGTGTTACAGATCAGAAAGTGTTACAGATCAGGAAGTGTTACAGATCAGGAAGTATTACAGACCAGGAAGTGTTACAGATCAGAAGTGTTACAGATCAGGAAGTGTTACAGATCAGGAAGTGTTACAGATCAGGAAGTGTTACAGATCAGGAAGTGTTACAGATCAGAGTGTTACAGATCAGGAAGTGTTACAGATCAGGAAGTGTTACAGATCAGAAGTGTTACAGATCAGGAAGTGTTACAGATCAGGAAGTGTTACAGATCAGGAAGTGTTACAGATCAGGAAGTGTTACAGATCAGGAAGTGTTATAGATCAGAGTGTTACAGATCAGGAAGTGTTACAGATCAGAGGGTTACAGATCAGAAAGTGTTACAGATCAGGAAGTGTTTCAGATCAGAAAGTGTTACAGATCAGAAAGTGTTACAGATCAGAAAGTGTTACAGATCAGGAAGTGTTACAGATCAGGAAGTGTTACAGATCAGGAAGTGTTACAGATCAGAGTGTTACAGATCAGAAGTGTTACAGATCAGAAGTGTTACAGATCAGAAAGTGTTACAGATCAGGAAGTGTTACAGATCAGAAAGTGTTACAGATCAGAAAGTGTTACAGATCAGAAGTGTTACAGATCAGAAAGTGTTACAGATCAGGAAGTGTTACAGATCAGAAAGCGTTACAGATCGCTGAAGCGTTACAGATTACGCAATATACATTTTAAAGTGATTTCCGACTGAGACGACATAGCCTATGCTGCGTTTGCCGTGAATGCAGTCTCCGCCAACGTGGGAACATTGCCTTTGAACTTCCGGATTGAACCCTGACCCTAAAAACACGTACAAACATAACTGAACCCCTCTATTTCTGCAACCATTCTGCTGTCCAAAGAAGAAACCCTCTCTCTGGGTTTACGAAGAGCAGAAAAGTAAATCATAAAATATTATGAAGCAGAGAGCTGCCAGGTATCACGTCTCTGGATCATTTGAGATTGGGCAAGGATTATTCTGGAAACATCTGGGCCTGCGTCGTACTCTAACAGACCGGGGAGAACGATGGCTTTGTGGATTAAACACCATGTCACACACGTGGTGTGGATCTCACAGACAGTCTGTTTGAATGTGCTGCTCAACTCCTTTACGAAGAAGTCTTCTGACCTTAATGGGACTGCCTGGTTCAATAAAGGTTACATACAAAAAAACAAATGTCAAATACAAAACAAATCATACTGATTGATGGTCTATCTTTTGAGTTAAATACTCTATTAGGCTTACATGATCCTTGAATTCATAATCATCAAATCAATGATTTTTTGCTGTGCGATTACAGATTGTGCTAGTGTTATTAGCGGTGAGACACACAGATAAATCTGACTGCCGATAGGTACTACTTCCAGCATACTGAATTCGGAGGCCGTTCCTTCTTTTGCTAGAGTAAAAGATGTACCTGCTGTGTACCGACCTGACTATCAACAAGGGCTTTACTACAGATTATAGCTAGATAGCCACAACATTAACGCAGCTTGCTAGCTAGTTAGCTGACATTAGCTATCTGCAGCAGGCACAAGCCAAACAAGCTACTGCCACCTTGTGGTCTGTGTTTGGATTCTATTAGATCGGTGGTGGAGCTGTGCTATGTGAACAACAATGAGTTAAACTGCAGACACTCTGGGCGGAACTGCCGACACTCTGGGCGGAACTGCCGACGCTCTGGGCGGAACTGCCGACGCTCTGGGCGGAACTGCCGACACTCTGGGCGGAAGCGCTAAGTACGTCTATGTGTCTGAGCCCTTACATCTTATGAGACATGATATTGTGTGTACTTGTAATCAATGACTTTATGAAATTCACTTTACATGAAGACTTATTGTCAATGGTGTGGAACGTTCTAACAAAGAACATCTGAAGCCAACATTTAACTAGATACATATTTTATTGTTTAACGTTACAGCAAAATATTACAATAATCTCACGCCACAACAATTGAAATGTCAGTGAGCTACAACAAGATAAACTCATCTCGTGAATCTCCTGCTTTACAGAACATCCAACAAACTGGTGTTAACTTGACTCTTAGGCTGGAGAGAGAATGAACAAATCACATTGGGATGAACCACAACAACGCATGTTTAGATTACTTACCAACTATATAGTTAAATAAATTAAACAAATAATCTCTATGTAAAAACATAAAATGTATTTCTCTCAGAACAGACAAAAAAAGAACAAACCATAGGTAACTGGTTTAGGATGGATTCTCCCCCCACCAACATCACCATTCAACCACGGAGAGACAAATACATAGCCTGGATCCATAGCCTGGTCCCATAGCCTGGATCCATAGCCTGGTCCCATAGCCTGGATCCATAGCCTGGTCCCATAGCCTGGATTCATAGCCTGGTCCCATAGCCTGGTCCCATAGCCTGGATCCAGATCTGGTTGTGTTGTCTTGCCAACTCCTAAGGTGACAATGACCATAGGAGTTAGCAAGACAGCACACGCAGATCAGGGGACCAGGCTATGGGACCAGGCTATGGGACCAGGGTATGGGACCAGGCTATGGGACCAGGCTATGGGACCAGGGTATGGGACCAGGCTATGGGACCAGGCTATGGGTCCAGGCTATGGGTCCAGGCTATGGGACCAGGCTATGGGACCAGGCTATGGATCCAGGCTATGGGACCAGGCTATGGGACAAGGCTATGGGTCCAGGCTATGGGACCAGGCTATGGGACCAGGGTATGGGACCAGGCTATGGGACAAGGCTATGGGTCCAGGCTATGGGACCAGGCTATGGGACCAGGCTATGGGACCAGGGTATGGGACCAGGCTATGGGACCAGGCTATGGGACCAGGCTATGGGACCAGGGTATGGGACCAGGCTATGGGACCAGGCTATGGGACCAGGCTATGGATCCAGGCTATGGGACCAGGCTATGGGACCAGGCTATGGGACCAGGCTATGGGACCAGGCTATGGGACCAGGGTATGGGACCAGGCTATGGGACCAGGCTATGGGTCCAGGCTATGGGACCAGGCTATGGGACCAGGGTATGGGACCAGGGTATGGGACAAGGCTATGGGACCAGGGTATGCGACCAGGCTATGGGACCAGGCTATGGGACCAGGCTATGGGACCAGGCTATGGGACCAGGCTATGGGACCAGGCTATGGGACCAGGGTATGGGACCAGGGTATGGGACAAGGATATGGGACCAGGGTATGGGACCAGGGTATGGGACAAGGCTATGGGACCAGGGTATGTGACCAGGCTATGGGACCAGGCTATGGGACCAGGCTATGGGTCCAGGCTATGGGACCAGGGTATGGGACCAGGCTATGGGACCAGGCTATGGGACCAGGCTATGGGACCAGGCTATGGGACCAGGGTATGGGACCAGGCTATGGGACCAGGGTATGGGACCAGGCTATGGGACCAGGCTATGGGACCAGGGTATGGGACCAGGCTATGGGACCAGGGTATGGGACCAGGGTATGGGACCAGGCTATGGGACCAGGCTATGGGACCAGGGTATGGGACCAGGCTATGGGACCAGGGTATGGGACCAGGCTATGGGACCAGGCTACCAAATACAGGGTATGGGACCAGGCTATGGGACCAGGCTATGGGACCAGGCTATGGGTCCAGGCTATGGGACCAGGGTATGGGACCAGGGTATGGGACCAGGGTATGGGACCAGGCTATGGGACCAGGCTATGGGACCAGGCTATGGGTCCAGGCTATGGGACCAGGGTATGGGACCAGGCTATGGGACCAGGGTATGTGACCAGGGTATGGGACCAGGCTATGGGACCAGGCTATGGGACCAGGGTATGGGTCCAGGCTATGGGACCAGGGTATGGGACCAGGCTATGGGACCAGGCTATGGGTCCAGGCTATGGGACCAGGCTATGGGACCAGGGTATGGGACCAGGGTATGGGACAAGGCTATGGGACCAGGGTATGCGACCAGGCTATGGGACCAGGCTATGGGACCAGGCTATGGGACCAGGCTATGGGACCAGGGTATGGGACCAGGCTATGGGACCAGGCTATGGGACCAGGGTATGGGACCAGGCTATGGGACCAGGCTATGGGTCCAGGCTATGGGTCCAGGCTATGGGACCAGGCTATGGGACCAGGCTATGGATCCAGGCTATGGGACCAGGCTATGGGACAAGGCTATGGGTCCAGGCTATGGGACCAGGCTATGGGACCAGGGTATGGGACCAGGCTATGGGACAAGGCTATGGGGCCAGGCTATGGGACCAGGCTATGGGACCAGGCTATGGGACCAGGGTATGGGACCAGGCTATGGGACCAGGCTATGGGACCAGGCTATGGGACCAGGGTATGGGACCAGGCTATGGGACCAGGCTATGGGACCAGGCTATGGATCCAGGCTATGGGACCAGGCTATGGGACCAGGCTATGGGACCAGGCTATGGGACCAGGCTATGGGACCAGGGTATGGGACCAGGCTATGGGACCAGGCTATGGGTCCAGGCTATGGGACCAGGCTATGGGACCAGGGTATGGGACCAGGGTATGGGACAAGGCTATGGGACCAGGGTATGCGACCAGGCTATGGGACCAGGCTATGGGACCAGGCTATGGGACCAGGCTATGGGACCAGGCTATGGGACCAGGGTATGGGACCAGGGTATGGGACAAGGATATGGGACCAGGGTATGGGACCAGGGTATGGGACAAGGCTATGGGACCAGGGTATGTGACCAGGCTATGGGACCAGGCTATGGGACCAGGCTATGGGTCCAGGCTATGGGACCAGGGTATGGGACCAGGCTATGGGACCAGGCTATGGGACCAGGCTATGGGACCAGGCTATGGGACCAGGGTATGGGACCAGGCTATGGGACCAGGGTATGGGACCAGGCTATGGGACCAGGCTATGGGACCAGGGTATGGGACCAGGCTATGGGACCAGGGTATGGGACCAGGGTATGGGACCAGGCTATGGGACCAGGCTATGGGACCAGGGTATGGGACCAGGCTATGGGACCAGGGTATGGGACCAGGCTATGGGACCAGGCTACCAAATACAGGGTATGGGACCAGGCTATGGGACCAGGCTATGGGACCAGGCTATGGGTCCAGGCTATGGGACCAGGGTATGGGACCAGGGTATGGGACCAGGGTATGGGACCAGGCTATGGGACAAGGCTATGGGTCCAGGCTATGGGACCAGGCTATGGGACCAGGCTATGGGACCAGGGTATGGGACCAGGCTATGGGACCAGGCTATGGGACCAGGCTATGGGACCAGGGTATGGGACCAGGCTATGGGACCAGGCTATGGGACCAGGCTATGGATCCAGGCTATGGGACCAGGCTATGGGACCAGGCTATGGGACCAGGCTATGGGACCAGGCTATGGGACCAGGGTATGGGACCAGGCTATGGGACCAGGCTATGGGTCCAGGCTATGGGACCAGGCTATGGGACCAGGGTATGGGACCAGGGTATGGGACAAGGCTATGGGACCAGGGTATGCGACCAGGCTATGGGACCAGGCTATGGGACCAGGCTATGGGACCAGGCTATGGGACCAGGCTATGGGACCAGGGTATGGGACCAGGGTATGGGACAAGGATATGGGACCAGGGTATGGGACCAGGGTATGGGACAAGGCTATGGGACCAGGGTATGTGACCAGGCTATGGGACCAGGCTATGGGACCAGGCTATGGGTCCAGGCTATGGGACCAGGGTATGGGACCAGGCTATGGGACCAGGCTATGGGACCAGGCTATGGGACCAGGCTATGGGACCAGGGTATGGGACCAGGCTATGGGACCAGGGTATGGGACCAGGCTATGGGACCAGGCTATGGGACCAGGGTATGGGACCAGGCTATGGGACCAGGGTATGGGACCAGGGTATGGGACCAGGCTATGGGACCAGGCTATGGGACCAGGGTATGGGACCAGGCTATGGGACCAGGGTATGGGACCAGGCTATGGGACCAGGCTACCAAATACAGGGTATGGGACCAGGCTATGGGACCAGGCTATGGGACCAGGCTATGGGTCCAGGCTATGGGACCAGGGTATGGGACCAGGGTATGGGACCAGGGTATGGGACCAGGCTATGGGACCAGGCTATGGGACCAGGCTATGGGTCCAGGCTATGGGACCAGGGTATGGGACCAGGCTATGGGACCAGGGTATGTGACCACGGTATGGGACCAGGCTATGGGACCAGGCTATGGGACCAGGGTATGGGTCCAGGCTATGGGACCAGGGTATGGGACCAGGCTATGGGACCAGGCTATGGGTCCAGGCTATGGGACCAGGCTATGGGACCAGGGTATGGGACCAGGGTATGGGACAAGGCTATGGGACCAGGGTATGCGACCAGGCTATGGGACCAGGCTATGGGACCAGGCTATGGGACCAGGCTATGGGACCAGGGTATGGGACAAGGCTATGGGACCAGGGTATGGGACCAGGGTATGGGACCAGGGTATGGGACAAGGCTATGGGACCAGGGTATGTGACCAGGCTATGGGACCAGGCTATGGGACCAGGCTATGGGTCCAGGCTATGGGACCAGGGTATGGGACCAGGCTATGGGACCAGGGTATGGATCCAGGCTATGGGACCAGGCTATGGGACCAGGCTATGGGACCAGGGTATGGGACCAGGGTATGGGACCAGGCTATGGGACCAGGGTATGGGACCAGGCTATGGGACCAGGCTATGGGACCAGGCTATGGGACCAGGGTATGGGACCAGGCTATGGGACCAGGCTATGGGACCAGGCTATGGGACCAGGCTATGGGACCAGGGTATGGGACCAGGCTATGGGACCAGGCTATGGGACCAGGCTATGCGACCAGGCTATGGGACCAGGCTATGCGACCAGGCTATGGGACCAGGCTATGGGACCAGGCTATGGGACCAGGCTATGGGACCAGGCTATGGGACCAGGGTATGGGACCAGGGTATGGGACCAGGCTATGGGACCAGGCTATGGGACCAGGCTATGGGACCAGGGTATGGGACCAGGCTATGGGACCAGGGTATGGGACCAGGGTATGGGACCAGGGTATGGGACCAGGCTATGGGACCAGGCTATGGGACCAGGCTACCAAATACAGGGTATGGGACCAGGCTATGGGACCAGGCTATGGGACCAGGCTATGGGTCCAGGCTATGGGACCAGGCTATGGGACCAGGGTATGGGACCAGGGTATGGGACCAGGGTATGGGACCAGGCTATGGGACCAGGCTATGGGACCAGGCTATGGGACCAGGCTATGGGTCCAGGCTATGGGACCAGGGTATGGGACCAGGCTATGGGACCAGGGTATGGGACCAGGGTATGGGACCAGGCTATGGGACCAGGGTATGGGACCAGGCTATGGGACCAGGCTATGGGACCAGGGTATGGGACCAGGGTATGGGACCAGGCTATGGGACCAGGCTATGGGACCAGGGTATGGGACCAGGCTATGGGACCAGGGTATGGGACCAGGCTATGGGACCAGGGTATGGGACCAGGCTATGGGACCAGGCTATGGGACCAGGCTATGGGTCCAGGCTATGGGACCAGGGTATGGGACCAGGCTATGGGACCAGGCTATGGGACCAGGCTATGGGACCAGGGTATGGGACCAGGCTATGGGACCAGGGTATGGGACCAGGCTATGGGACCAGGGTATGGGACCAGGGTATGGGACCAGGCTATGGGACCAGGCTATGGGACCAGGCTATGGGACCAGGGTATGGGACCAGGGTATGGGACCAGGCTATGGGACCAGGCTATGGGACCAGGGTATGGGACCAGGCTATGGGACCAGGGTATGGGACCAGGCTATGGGACCAGGGTATGGGACCAGGGTATGGGACCAGGCTATGGGACCAGGATATGGGACCAGGCTATGGGACCAGGCTATGGGACCAGGGTATGGGACCAGGCTATGGGACCAGGCTATGGGACCAGGGTATGGGACAAGGGTATGGGACCAGGCTATGGGACCAGGCTATGGGACCAGGGTATGGGACCAGGCTATGGGACCAGGGTATGGGACCAGGCTATGGGACCAGGGTATGGGACCAGGCTATGGGACCAGGCTATGGGACCAGGATATGGGACCAGGCTATGGGACCAGGCTATGGGACCAGGGTATGGGACAAGGGTATGGGACCAGGCTATGGGACCAGGCTATGGGACCAGGGTATGGGACCAGGCTATGGGACCAGGGTATGGGACCAGGCTATGGGACCAGGGTATGGGACCAGGGTATGGGACCAGGCTATGGGACCAGGGTATGGGACCAGGCTATGGGACCAGGCTATGGGACCAGGCTACCAAATACAGGGTATGGGACCAGGCTATGGGACCAGGCTATGGGACCAGGCTATGGGTCCAGGCTATGGGACCAGGGTATGGGACCAGGGTATGGGACCAGGGTATGGGACCAGGGTATGGGACCAGGCTATGGGACCAGGCTATGGGACCAGGCTATGGGTCCAGGCTATGGGACCAGGGTATGGGACCAGGCTATGGGACCAGGGTATGGGACCAGGGTATGGGACCAGGCTATGGGACCAGGCTATGGGACCAGGGTATGGGTCCAGGCTATGGGACCAGGGTATGGGACCAGGCTATGGGACCAGGCTATGGGTCCAGGCTATGGGACCAGGCTATGGGACCAGGGTATGGGACCAGGGTATGGGACAAGGCTATGGGACCAGGGTATGCGACCAGGCTATGGGACCAGGCTATGGGACCAGGCTATGGGACCAGGCTATGGGACCAGGGTATGGGACCAGGGTATGGGACAAGGCTATGGGACCAGGGTATGGGACCAGGGTATGGGACCAGGGTATGGGACAAGGCTATGGGACCAGGGTATGTGACCAGGCTATGGGACCAGGCTATGGGACCAGGCTATGGGTCCAGGCTATGGGACCAGGGTATGGGACCAGGCTATGGGACCAGGGTATGGATCCAGGCTATGGGACCAGGCTATGGGACCAGGCTATGGGACCAGGCTATGGGACCAGGGTATGGGACCAGGGTATGGGACCAGGCTATGGGACCAGGGTATGGGACCAGGCTATGGGACCAGGGTATGGGACCAGGCTATGGGACCAGGCTATGGGACCAGGGTATGGGACCAGGCTATGGGACCAGGCTATGGGACCAGGCTATGGGACCAGGCTACCAAATACAGGGTATGGGACCAGGCTATGGGACCAGACTATGGGACCAGGCTATGGGACCAGGGTATGGGACCAGGCTATGGGAACAGGCTATGGGACCAGGGTATGGGACCAGGGTATGGGACCAGGGTATGGGACCAGGCTATGGGACCAGGGTATGGGACCAGGCTATGGGACCAGGCTATGGGACCAGGCTATGGGACCAGGCTATGGGACCAGGCTATGGGACCAGGCTATGGGTCCAGGCTATGGGACCAGGCTATGGGACCAGGGTATGGGACCAGGGTATGGGACCAGGGTATGGGACCAGGCTATGGGACCAGGGTATGGGACCAGGCTATGGGACCAGGCTATGGGACCAGGCTATGGGACCAGGGTATGGGACCAGGCTATGGGACCAGGCTATGGGACCAGGCTATGGGACCAGGCTATGGGACCAGGGTATGGGACCAGGCTATGGGACCAGGCTATGGGACCAGGCTACCAAATACAGGGTATGGGACCAGGCTACCAAATACAGGGTATGGGACCAGGCTATGGGACCAGGGTATGGGACCAGGGTATGGGACCAGGCTATGGGACCAGGCTATGGGACCAGGCTATGGGACCAGGCTATGGGACCAGGGTATGGGACCAGGCTATGGGACCAGGCTATGGGACCAGGGTATGGGACCAGGCTATGGGACCAGGATATTGGACCAGGGTATGGGACCAGGCTATGGGACCAGGCTATGGGACCAGGCTACCAAATACAGGGTATGGGACCAGGCTATGGGACCAGGCTATGGGACCAGGCTATGGGTCCAGGCTATGGGACCAGGCTATGGGACCAGGGTATGGGACCAGGGTATGGGACCAGGCTATGGGACCAGGCTATGGGACCAGGCTATGGGACCAGGCTATGGGACCAGGCTATGGGTCCAGGCTATGGGACCAGGGTATGGGACCAGGCTATGGGACCAGGGTATGGGACCAGGGTATGGGACCAGGCTATGGGACCAGGCTATGGGACCAGGGTATGGGTCCAGGCTATGGGACCAGGCTATGGGACCAGGCTATGGGACCAGGCTATGGGTCCAGGCTATGGGACCAGGGTATGGGACCAGGGTATGGGACCAGGGTATGGGACAAGGCTATGGGACCAGGGTATGTGACCAGGCTATGGGACCAGGCTATGGGACCAGGCTATGGGTCCAGGCTATGGGACCAGGCTATGGGACAAGGCTATGGGACCAGGGTATGGGACCAGGCTATGGGACCAGGGTATGGGACCAGGCTATGGGACCAGGGTATGGGACCAGGCTATGGGACCAGGGTATGGGACCAGGCTATGGGACCAGGGTATGGGACCAGGCTATGGGACCAGGCTATGGGACCAGGGTATGGGTCCAGGCTATGGGACCAGGGTATGGGACCAGGCTATGGGACCAGGCTATGGGACCAGGCTATGGGACCAGGGTATGGGACCAGGCTATGGGACCAGGGTATGGGACCAGGGTATGGGACCAGGCTATGGGACCAGGCTATGGGACCAGGCTATGGGACCAGGCTATGGGACCAGGGTATGGGACAAGGGTATGGGACCAGGCTATGGGACCAGGCTATGGGACCAGGGTATGGGACCAGGGTATGGGACCAGGCTATGGGACCAGGCTATGGGACCAGGCTATGGGACCAGGGTATGGGACCAGGCTATGGGACCAGGCTATGGGACCAGGGTATGGGACCAGGGTATGGGACCAGGCTATGGGACCAGGCTATGGGACCAGGGTATGGGACCAGGCTATGGGACCAGGCTATGGGACCAGGGTATGGGACCAGGCTATGGGACCAGGCTATGGGACCAGGCTATGGGACCAGGCTATGGGACCAGGGTATGGGACCAGGGTATGGGACAAGGCTATGGGACCAGGGTATGGGACCAGGGTATGGGACCAGGGTATGGGACAAGGCTATGGGACCAGGGTATGTGACCAGGCTATGGGACCAGGCTATGGGACCAGGCTATGGGTCCAGGCTATGGGACCAGGGTATGGGACCAGGCTATGGGACCAGGGTATGGATCCAGGCTATGGGACCAGGCTATGGGACCAGGCTATGGGACCAGGGTATGGGACCAGGCTATGGGACCAGGCTATGGGACCAGGCTATGGGACCAGGGTATGGGACCAGGGTATGGGACCAGGGTATGGGACCAGGCTATGGGACCAGGCTATGGGACCAGGGTATGGGACCAGGCTATGGGACCAGGCTATGGGACCAGGGTATGGGACCAGGCTATGGGACCAGGCTATGGGACCAGGCTATGGGACCAGGCTATGGGACCAGGGTATGGGACCAGGGTATGGGACAAGGCTATGGGACCAGGGTATGGGACCAGGGTATGGGACCAGGGTATGGACAAGGCTATGGGACCAGGGTATGTGACCAGGCTATGGGACCAGGCTATGGGACCAGGCTATGGGTCCAGGCTATGGGACCAGGCTATGGGACCAGGCTATGGGACCAGGGTATGGATCCAGGCTATGGGACCAGGCTATGGGTCCAGGCTATGGGACCAGGCTATGGGACCAGGCTATGGGACCAGGCTATGGGACCAGGCTATGGGACCAGGGTATGGGACCAGGCTATGGGACCAGGGTATGGATCCAGGCTATGGGACCAGGCTATGGGTCCAGGCTATGGGACCAGGCTATGGGACCAGGCTATGGGACCAGGCTATGGGACCAGGCTATGGGACCAGGCTATGGGACCAGGCTATGGGACCAGGCTACCAAATACAGGGTATGATGGTTAGTATCAGCTTTAGTCTCAAAAAATACACTGTGTCTATTTATAAACAACAACAATAAACAAAACACATTCAACCATTTTCAATTTCATATTTCTAAAATACAATCTAGAATATGTAGATATATACAATTCCCACAGTATTACGCGATACAAAACACATTCTTCAAAAAGTGAAGAATAAATGAAGAGGGTCGGAAGAAAAGGAAGAGTAAGAGCTGTCTGGGTTCTTAATAATATATTTGTTTTTTTTGGTCAAAATAAAGTACTAAATTTAATGTAAAAAGATCCAGTTTAGACTGATTTGAGCGAATGCGAACTTCCACTTATGTCCGATTTTCCCTTGAAGTTAGGATTCACCTCATTGTGTGTTGAAAAAGATGATTCCTTTCCTTCCAGTTTAAGAGCAGGAAGGGTTTGAACCAGTAACCTCCTGCACTAGTTATGCAGAGTCCAGATGTGAACCAACACTGATTATAGTACTAGATCTGCTACTAGAGTCCAGATGAGAGCAGGAGGGTTTTGAACCAGTAACCTCCTGCATTAGATCTGCAGTCCAGATGAGAGCAGGAGGGTTTTGAACCAGTAACCTCCTGCATTAGATCTGCAGTCCAGATGAGAGCAGGAGGGTTTTGAACCAGTAACCTCCTGCATTAGATCTGCAGTCCAGATGAGAGCAGGAGGGTTTTGAACCAGTAACCTCCTGCATTAGATCTGCAGTCCAGATGAGAGCAGGAGGGTTTTGAACCAGTAACCTCCTGTACTAGATCTGCAGTCCAGATGAGAGCAGGAGGGTTTTGAACCAGTAACCTCCTGTACTAGATCTGCAGTCCAGATGAGAGCAGGAGGGTTTTGAACCAGGAACCTCCTGTACTAGATCTGCAGTCCAGATGAGAGCAGGAGGGTTTTGAACCAGGAACGTTCTGTACTAGATCTGCAGTCCAGATGTCACCCAACACTGTTAACAGTATACAGAATTACAGTGTTTTTGAAATAGATTGATGAGGATTTTTCTCCCAGTTTGTGTGCAAAAGTTTAGCCAACAACCTCATACTTTAGACTAGAGCTACTACCAGTGTCCAGGTGTGAACCAACACTGTTAACCGTAACCAGATGACAGACAGCGGCGTGGAGGCGGAGCAGCCTGACGACCACCTGCGGTGATTGGTTCTGTCGTGGCCGTGGGCGTGGCCTCTTTCCAGGTCATGGTGGTGAGGCCCTACGGTGACGTAACCGTCGATGACACGCACCAGCGGAGGTGGAGGAGACTGGACTGTGGTGCTGAGAGACAACAGAGACAAGAGGATTGCATGTTAGAATAAGATTGGATAGGAGTTATGTCATGTTAGATTAAGATTGGATATGAGTTATGTTATGTTAGATTAAGATTGGATAGGAGTCATGTTATGTTAGATTAAGATTGGATATGAGTTATGTTATGTTAGATTAAGATTGGATAGGAGTCATGTTATGTTAGATTAAGATTGGATAGGAGTTATGTCATGTTAGATTAAGATTGGATAGGAGTTATGTCATGTTAGATTAAGATTGGATAGGAGTTATGTTATGATAGATTAAGATTGGATAGGAGTTATGTCATGTTAGATTAAGATTGGATAGGAGTTATGTCATGTTAGATTAAGATTGGATAGGAGTCATGTTATGTTAGATTAAGATTGGATAGGAGTTATGTTATGTTAGAATAAAATTGGATAGGAGTCATGTTATGTTAGATTAAGATTGGATAGGAGTTATGTCATGTTAGATTAAAATTGGATAGGAGTTATGTTATGTTAGATGAAGATTGGATAGGAGTTATGTCATGTTAGATTAAAATTGGATAGGAGTTATGTTATGTTAGATTCATCTTGGATAGGAGTTATGTCATGTTAGATTTAGATTGGATAGGAGTTATGTCATGTTAGATTTAGATTGGATAGGAGTTATGTCATGTTAGATTTAGATTGGATAGGAGTTATGTCATGTTAGTTTCATCTTGGATAATAATCAGTGTGTTATGTCCGTCTGTGGGTTGAGAGAAGGTGTCACACATTCCCTGCCAACACACGGTCTCAGACTCTCCCTTGAAACAAATATTCTGTAATCTCAACGTGACTTTCCTCAATAAACAAATTATAAAAACTAAATATATTTTTATTTTATTTAGTCTAGTCTTAGCAATTTTGATTTAAATATCATTATGTCTTCGTCACATTTACAGTGGGGAGAACAAGTATTTGATACACTGCCGATTTTGCAGGTTTTCCTACTTACAAAGCATGTAGAGGTCTGTAATTTTTATCATAGGTACACTTCAACTGTGAGAGACGGAATCTAAAACAAAAATCCAGAAAATCACATTGTATGATTTTTAAGTAATTAATTTGCATTTTATTGCATGACATAAGTATTTGATCACCTACCAACCAGTAAGAATTCCGGCTCTCACAGACCTGTTCGTTTTTCTTTAAGAAGCCCTCCTGTTCTCCACTCATTACCTGTATTAACTGCACCTGTTTGAACTCGTTACCTGTATAAAATACACCTGTCCACACACTCAATCAAACAGACTCCAACCTCTCCACAATGGCCAAGACCAGAGAGCTGTGTAAGGACATCAGGGATAAAATTGTAGACCTGCACAAGGCTGGGATGGGCTACAGGACAATAGGCAAGCAGCTTGGTGAGAAGGCAACAACTGTTGGCGCAATCACCCTCGGTCTGGGGCTCCATGCAAGATCTCACCTCGTGGGGCATCAATGATCATGAGGAAGGTGAGGGATCAGCCCAGAACTACACGGCAGGACCTGGTCAATGACCTGAAGAGAGCTGGGACCACAGTCTCAAAGAAAACCATTAGTAACACACTACGCCGTCATGGATTAAAATCCTGCAACGCACGCAAGGTCCCCCTGCTCAAGCCAGCGTATGTCCAGGCCCGTCTGAAGTTTGCCAATGACCATCTGGATGATCCAGAGGAGGAATGGGAGAAGGTCATTTTGGTCTGATGACACAAAAATAGAGCTTTTTGGTCTAAACTCCACTCACCGTGTTTGGAGGAAGAAGAAGGATGAATACAACCCCAAGAACACCATCCCAACCGTGAAGCATGGAGGTGGAAACATCATTCTTTGGGGATGCTTTTCTGCAAAGGGGACAGGACGACTGCACCGTAGTGAGGGGAGGATGGATGGGGCCATGTATCGCGAGATCTTGGCCAACAACCTCCTTCCCTCAGTAAGAGCATTGAAGATGGGTCGTGGCTGGGTCTTCCAGCATGACAACGACCCGAAACACACAGCCAGGGCAACTAAGGAGTGGCTCCGTAAGAAGCATCTCAAGGTCCTGGAGTGGCCTAGCCAGTCTCCAGACCTGAACCCAATAGCAAATCTTTGGAGGGAGCTGAAAGTCCGTATTGCCCAGCGACAGCCCCGAAACCTGAAGGATCTGGAGAAGGTCTGTATGGAGGAGTGGGCCAAAATCCCTGCTGCAGTGTGTGCAAACCTGGTCAAGAACTACAGGAAACATATGATCTCTGTAATTGCAAACAAAGGTTTCTGTACCAAATATTAAGTTCTGCTTTTCTGATGTATCAAATACTTATGTCATTCAATAAAATGCAAATTAATTACTTAAAAATCATACAATGTGATTTTCTGGAGTTTTGTTTTAGATTCCGTCTCTCACAATTGAAGTGTACCTATGATAAAAATGACAGACCTCTACATGCTTTGTAAGTAGGAAAACCTGCAAAATCGGCAGTGTATCAAATACTTGTTCTCCCCACTGTATGTCATTTGAATAATGATTTAGTCTAGTTATTTAGTCATTTTAGTCACATCACATTTGTATTTCTTCATTAACCTTTAAATATGATAAACATATATATAAGAATAATATTATAGAAGTATGATCTGGCCATGTAAATTCCTAATTCAGACTACATAGATACATTACATACAAAACAAGCGAGAGAGAGAGAGAGAGAGAAAGACTTGAGTTGAGTCCCTATGGTTAAAGTGGAATCCCAGTGCTTGAGGCCTGGTTCATGTGTTCAAGTCTCAGTTACTGTGTCCACATTAACTCAAAATAAAGTTATTTACCTAGTCAGATATAGAGGAGTTATTTACCCAGTGAGATATAGAGGAGTTATTTACCCAGTCAGATATAGAGGGGTTATTTTCCCAGTCAGATATAGAGGAGTTATTTACCCAGTCAGATGTAGAGGAGTTATTTACCGAGTCAGATATAGAGGAGTTATTTAACCAGTCAGATATAGAGGGGTTATTTACCCAGTCAGATATAGAGGAGTTATTTACCCAGTCAGATATAGAGGAGTTATTCACCCAGTCAGATATAGAGGAGTTATTTACCCAGTCAGATATAGAGGAGTTATTTACCCAGTCAGATATAGAGGAGTTATTTACCCAGTCAGATATAGAGGAGGTATTTACCCAGTCAGATATAGAGGAGTTATTTACCCAGTCAGATATAGAGGAGTTATTTACCCAGTCAGATATAGAGGAGTTATTTACCCAGTCAGATGTAGAGGAGTTATTTACCCAGTCAGATATAGAGGAGGTATTTACCCAGTCAGATATAGAGGAGTTATTTACCCAGTCAGATATAGAGGAGTTATTTACCCAGTCAGATATAGAGGAGTTATTTACCCAGTCAGATGTAGAGGAGTTATTTACCCAGTCAGATATAGAAGAGTTATTTACCCAGTCAGATATAGAGGAGGTATTTACCCAGTCAGATATAGAGGAGTTATTTACCCAGTCAGATATAGTTATTAACCCAGTCAGATATAGAGGAGTTATTTATTCAGTCAGATATAGAGGAGTTATTCACCCAGTCAGATATAGAGGAGTTATTTACCCAGTCAGATGTAGAGGAGTTATTTACCCAGTCAGATATAGAGGAGTTATTTACCCAGTCAGATATAGAGGAGTTATTTACCCAGTCAGATATAGAGGAGGTATTTACCCAGTCAGATATAGAGGAGTTATTTACCCAGTCAGATATAGAGGAGTTATTTACCCAGTCAGATGTAGAGGAGTTATTTACCCAGTCAGATATAGAAGAGTTATTTACCCAGTCAGATATAGAGGAGTTATTTACCCAGTCAGATATAGAGGGGTTATTTACCCAGTCAGATATAGTTATTTACCCAGTCAGATATAGTTATTTACCCAGTCAGATATAGAGGAGTTATTTACCCAGTCAGATATAGAGGAGTTATTTACCCAGTCAGGTATAGAGGAGTTATTTACCCAGTCAGATATAGAGGAGTTATTCACCCAGTCAGATATAGAGGAGTTATTTATCTTTTCATCACTGGGCATATGTTAGTAGTTAATAATATGGACTTTTCATTGATTGTCCTTGGCTACCAGAGCCAGCTGTCTCTCTTGGATATAACCTAGCCCTGAATTTGCTGCTTATTTTAGAAAGGTACATTCAGAATAGTTATGCATTTTTTTTTTTCCTGCTGTGTTTTATTGCCTGGAATACTGACTGAGCCTATAAACGGGTACGCGTCATAAATGGAACCCTATTACCTATTATAGTGCACTACTTTAGACCAGAGCCCTATGGAACCCTATTCCCTATATAGTGCACTACTTTTGACCAGAGCCCTATGGAACCCTATTCCCTATATAGTGCACTACTTTAGACCAGAGCCCTATGGAACCCTATTCCCTATATAGTGCACTACTTTAGACCAGAGCCCTATGGAACCCTATTCCCTATATAGTGCACTACTTTAGACCAGAGCCCTATGGAACCCTATTCCCTATATAGTGCACTACTTTTGACCAGAGCCCTATGGAACCCTATTCCCTATATAGTGCACTTCTTTTGACCAGAGCCCTATGGAACCCTATTCCCTATATAGTGCACTACTTTTGACCAGAGCCCTATGGTCATTCCAGGCCCACTCTGGTTTAAAAGTAGGGCACTATATAGGGAATAGGGCTCCATATGGGACGGATCTCAGGTTTATTTTAGTTGAACCTGCGTTTTCAAAGCAGAGTGAACTCAGGAGGGTGAAGTGTAATCAGATCTGACATGTCTGCATGTGGCCACGCATCAAATCAACCAGAGAGACCTTCGTCTGTACTCCCCGACACTGGAAACACACTGTACAATGCTCTGTTTAGAGGAAAACTCAGTAGGCTACCTTCCTGAATATTAACCATAATGTACCGTTTTAAAACAATTTCCCCCCCACCCCCCCCCCACCCCCCCCCCCCCCACCCCCAGACATAATATACAAACGTCTGAAGTTGACTTCGGGGGGAAATGTATTTAGAAACATCCCAAGTTATTTTCATTTCAGGACTAAGAAGACCTTTCAATTCACATTTCCATTGAGTATGCTTTTCAGTCCAGGTTTAGGAAACTGGCCTTATGTTTATAAATATACCAAACAGTCCGTCAGAGAATCAACCACGCAACAATTGTGTGGGTATTCTTCATGGCGAACTCAACAATACTCTCTTTGTGATCATATTAGAATAAACATTTTTTTTAAAAGAGGATCAGATTTTCGTCACAAAGGTCTCTTGCCGGTAGCTACAACCTTACACAACGTATTTCCTTTCCTTTCGGATCCGTAAACACTGAACCCGGTAGAGAACCAGTCTAGAAGGAGGAAAGGTATGGCATGGGGCGGCTGTGATGTGATACGATGGGTGGTTGTGCCTGCAGGGTCTCTAACAGAAGGTGTCAGTTAGAGGGTAGATCCTGTAGACAGAGCAGGTATAATGCCCAGACTTGAGCAGGAAAGTGATACCTACCTGGTACTTAACCCCTTGGATTGTCGTGACATTTACCTGACATGTGAATTCAATAGTTCTCTCTCCAAGCCCTTCCCATTCTTAGGAACCATACATCATTATAAACTACTGGTATGCCAGCTACCACCCATAGTCATTTAATATATACCATTTAGCTGATGCTCTTAGCTAAAGTGACTTCTAATTAAATGTTTAATTTAACCAGGCAAGTCAGTTAAGAAAACAAATTATTAATTACAATGATTACCAGGGAACAGTGGGTTAACTGCCTTGTTCAAGGGGCAGAACGACAGATGTTTACCTTGTCAGCTCAGGGATTCGATCTGGCAACCTTTCCGGTTACTGGCTAGAACACTCTAACCACCTAGGCTACCTGTTGCCCCAATACAGCGAGTACATACATTTAACATGTGTACATGTTCTCTGTGGGAATTGAACCCACGACTTTGGGTACCTGACGTCTCACTGTTATCAACAAAGCCACACAGGACCGGTACACATTGTTCTGGTAGAATTCTGATACTCAAAGGCTTTAAGAACTATTAACGGTACACATTGTTCTGGTATAATTCTGATACTTAAAGGCTTTAAGAACTATTAACGGTACACAGTAATACACAGCGACTGCTCCTCTCTCACCTCTCCTCGATGCGAACCCAGAGGTCATTAAACTGTCTGTTTCTCTGGTGTTTCTTCTGTTTGTTGCGTCGTTTCTTCTTCAGCTTGCGGTCCGTCGTGTCCATCAGCTCCAGGCTGTGGGAGTGACGAGGCAGCAGTATGTTGGGTCGTGGGTTGTCCTGCAGAGGGTGCTGTTGCTCCTCATCATGGAGCTCGTGGAGGAAAAGCTCCAGGTAAGGGGACTCGTCCAGGTTCTGACCCGGAGAATGACCCGTCTGGTCGGTAGAGGATTTCGATCGACTGTGGTGATGGAGAGAATAATGTTAGAAATAGAGAACAGTTGAACATTCAAATGCTTTTTGGATTTAACATCTGAACAGTTGAACATTCAAATGCCTTTTGGATTTAACATCTGAACAGTTGACACCAGCTTCCAATGCCTGGAAAATACGACTTTATGATCAAACAGGTGATCGTAGTCAGAAGGGGGGGTTGGTGCTTGAGGGGCCCCCAGATCCCAGATTATAGCAAAATGTGTAGAATTTGAGGAAATTTGCTTTAAAACAGCACCATTTTCTCTTAGCATCATGGAGAAATATTAACAAAAGCGATGAGCTATAAAACATTAAAACAATCCCTGCCCCATGGCAAAAAGTGTAGAATTTCAGGAAATTAGCTTAAAAACGGCAACATTTTCTCTAAGCTTCATGCCTCAAATGATCATAGCTCCTTTGTGCAACTGGTGAAAAGACGTACGGGGAACTATGAGCCTTCTGAAGCCTTTACAGGAGAATCACAGGAATTCATCATCAGACCCATCTGCTTCTGATGAGTCATTGGCCATCATTCAAACACTGCTAAACAGACACGGCTTCAAATGATTTATCAAACGTTACAGAAATCTATTGGAGCTGGAGATAAACTGGTCAAAACCCTATCCACTTTGTTGTTGCATATTTGCAATGGGATGTTTACGATCCCTCCAGACATCCAGTTTCTCCTCCAGTCCCATTCATTTCAGAAAAATGTGATGTGTGTGTGTGTGAAGTGTGTGTGTGTGTGTGAAGTGTGTGTGTGTGTGTAAGAAAGGGAGCTATAGAGACAGAGAGAGACTAACAGAGAGAGAGTGAAAGAGAAAAAGCTCAGGTGAGATTCAAGAGGACATGCAGTATCTAACATTTGAACTTGTGATAAGGGGATTCTTTTTCCTAGGGTGAAACCCTATCTTCACCATCTCATCTCTACGTGTGTCTGGGATCTAGGATCTGTGTGGGCCTGTCGTGGGGAGGAGTTCAGGTTAGAGATAGAATCCATACAGCAATGTGGTGGTGGTGAGGTTAGAGACAGGACAGAGATTCATATGCAGCTGACAGGAGAGACGAGGCAAGAGATTCAACTGATCACCAAAAAGAGATCGCCACCCAGGGAGACTGGACAAGCAGACAGGAGAAGACAGGAAAGAGATCGCCACCCAGGGAGACTGGACAAGCAGACAGGAAGAGACAGGAAAGAGATCGCCACCCAGGGAGACTGGACAAGCAGACAGGAAGAGACAGGAAAGAGATCGTCACCCAGGGAGACTGGACAAGCAGACAGGAAGAGACAGGAAAGAGATCGCCACCCAGGGAGACTGGACAAGCAGACAGGAGGAGACAGGAAAGAGATCGCCACCCAGGGAGACTGGACAAGCAGACAGGAGAAGACAGGAAAGAGATCGCCACCCAGGGAGACTGGACAAGCAGACAGGAGGAGACAGGAAAGAGATTGCCACCCAGGGAGACTGGACAAGCAGACAGGAGGAGACAGGAAAGAGATCGCCACCCAGGGAGACTGGACAAGCAGACAGGAGGAGACAGGAAAGAGATCGTCACCCAGGGAGACTGGACAAGCAGACAGGAGGAGACAGGAAAGAGATCGCCACCCAGGGAGACTGGACAAGCAGACAGGAGGAGACAGGAAAGAGATCGCCACCCAGGGAGACTGGACAAGCAGACAGGAGGAGACAGGAAAGAGATCGTCACCCAGGGAGACTGGACAAGCAGACAGGAAGAGACAGGAAAGAGATCGCCACCCAGGGAGACTGGACAAGCAGACAGGAGAAGACAGGAAAGAGATCGCCACCCAGGGAGACTGGACAAGCAGACAGGAGGAGACAGGAAAGAGATCGCCACCCAGGGAGACTGGACAAGCAGACAGGAGAAGACAGGAAAGAGATCGCCACCCAGGGAGACTGGACAAGCAGACAGGAGGAGACAGGAAAGAGATCGCCACCCAGGGAGACTGGACAAGCAGACAGGAGGAGACAGGAAAGAGATCGCCACCCAGGGAGACTGGACAAGCAGACAGGAGAAGACAGGAAAGAGATCGCCACCCAGGGAGACTGGACAAGCAGACAGGAGGAGACAGGAAAGAGATCGCCACCCAGGGAGACTGGACAAGTAGACAGGAGAAGACAGGAAAGAGATCGCCACCCAGGGAGATTGGACAAGTAGACAGGAGAAGACAGGCCTACACAATGCTTTGCTTGCACTTTATTACACAGCATATACAGTTCCAGTCAAAAGTGTGGACACACCTACTCATTCAAGGGTTTTTCTTTCTTTGTACTACTTTCTACATTGTAGAATAATAGTGAAGACATCAAAACTATGAAATAACACATATGGAATCATGTATTAACCCAAAAAAGTGTTAAACAAATCTAAATATATTTTATATTGTAGATTCTTCAAAGTAGCCACCATTTGCCTTGATGGCAGCTTTGCACACTCTTGGTATTCTCTCAACCAGTTTCACCTGGAATGCTTTTCCAATAGTCTTGAAGGAGTTCCCACATATGCTGAGCACTTGTTGGCTGCTTTTCCTTCACTCTGTGGTGCAACTCATCCCAAACCATCTGAATTGGGTTGAGGTCGGGTGATTGTGGAGGCAAGGTCATCTGATGCAGCACTCCATCAATCTCCTTCTTGTTCAAATAGCCCATACACAACCTGGAGGTGTGTTTTGGGTCATTGTCCTGTTGAAAAACAAATAATGGTCCCACTAAGCGCAAACCAGATGGGATGGCGTATCGCTGCAGAATGCTGTGGTAGCCATGCTGGTTAAGTGTGCCTTGAATTCTAAATAAATCACTGACAGTGTCACCAGCAAAGCACCCCCACACCATCACACCTCCTCCTCCATGCTTCACGGTGGGAACCACATATGTGGAGATCATCCGTTCACCTACTCTGCGTCTCACAAAGACACGGCAGTTGGAACCAAAAATCTCAAATTTGGACTCTCCAGACCAAAGGACAGATTTCCACCGGTCTAATGTCCATTGCTCGTGTTTCTTGGCCCAAGCAAGTCTCTTCTTATTATTGGTGTCCTTTTAGTAGTGGTTTCTTTGCAGCAATTCGACCATGAAGGCCTGATTCACGCAGTCTCCTCTGAACAGTTGATGTTGAGATGTGTCTGTTACTTGAACTCTGTGAAGCATTTATTTGGGCTGCATTTTCAGAGACTGGAAACTCTAATGAACTTATCCTCTGCAGCAGAGGTGACTCTGGGTCTTCCTTTCCTGTGGCGGTCCTCATGAGACCCAGTTTCATCATAGCGCTTGATGGTTTTTGCGACTGCACTTGAAGAAACTTTAAAAGTATTTGAAATTTTCCGCATTGACTGACCTTCATGTCTTAAAGTTATGATGGACTGTCATTTCTCTTTGCTTATTTGATCTGTTCTTGCTGTAATATGGACTTGGTCTTTTACTAAATATACGCTATCTTCTGTATACCACCCCTACCCTGTCACAACACAACTGATTGGCTCAAACGCATTATGAAGGAAAGAAATTCCACAAATGAACTTTTAACAAAGCACACCTGTTAATTGAAATGCATTCCAGGTCACTACCTCATGAAGCTGGTTGAGAGAATGCCACAAGTGTGCAAAGATGTCATCAAGGCAAAGGGTGGCTACTTTGAAGAATCTCAAATACAATTTTGACATTTGTTTAACACTTTTTTGGTTACTACATGATTCCATATGTGTTATTTCATAGTTTTGATGTCTTCACTATTATTCTACAATGTAGAAAATAGTTAAATATAAAGAAAAAACATGGAATGAGTAGGTGTGTTCAAACTTTTGACCGGTACTGTATGTTTTATGAAAATGTAAATAAGACAATAAGAGTCTATTCAATCTATATTGAGGAAGTTCAGCGTGATTGAAATGTAAAGGCATTGTTCCTGTGTTAGCAGAGAATTCATTCCGGTAAATTCTGCAAATGTCATCTCAATCGGAAATTACCATTACATTTATATCACGTAATCTGTAACGCTTCGGCCATCTGTAACTCTTCGGCCATCTGTAACGCTTCTGTAACGCTTCAGCCATCTGTAACGCTTCAGCCACCTGTAACGCTTCAGCCATCTGTAACGCTTCAGCCATCGGTAACGCTTCGGCCATCTGTAACGCTTCAGCCATCTGTAACGCTTCAGCCATCTGTAACGCTTCAGAGATCTGTAACGCTTCAGCCATCTGTAACGCTTCAGCCATCTGTAACGCTTCAGCCATCTGTAACACTTCAGCCATCTGTAACGCTTCAGCCATCTGTAACGCTTCAGAGATCTGTAACGCTTCAGCCATCTGTAACGCTTCAGCCATCTGTAACGCTTCAGCCATCTGTAACACTTCAGCCATCTGTAACGCTTCAGCCATCTGTAACGCTTCAGCCATCTGTAACACTTCAGCCATCTGTAACACTTCAGCCATCTGTAACGATTCAGCCATCTGTAACGCTTCAGCCATCTGTAACGCTTCTGTAACGCTTCAGCCATCTGTAACGCTTCTGTAACGCTTCAGCCATCTGTAACGCTTCAGCCATCTGTAACGCTTCAGAGATCTGTAACGCTTCAGAGATCTGTAACGCTTCAGCCATCTGTAACGCTTCAGCCATCTGTAACACTTCAGCCATCTGTAACGCTTCAGCCATCTGTAACACTTCAGCCATCTGTAACGCTTCAGCCATCTGTAACGCTTCAGCCATCTGTAACGCTTCAGCCATCTGTAACGCTTCAGAGATCTGTAATGCTTCGGCCATCTGTAATGCTTCGGTGATACAGATTAGAGACAAATTATTATTGGTTGTGTGTCTTTGATGTCGTTCAATTAAATGTTATATTGAATATTGTATGTTATAAAATGAATGAGTAAATGTACATTAATCTGTTCATTGTATGATTACTGTATATTAAAATAATCCAATCTTAACGTGGACAGATTTGCCAGACCAATTTGGAAAGTCCTGTTTATGGTGCAAGTGTCACATCCTCATCTGTTTCACCTGTCTTGTGCTTGTCGCCCATCTTCCCCATTATCCCCAGTGTATTTATACCTGTGTTGTCTGTTTGTCTGTTGCCAGTTCATCTTGTCACGTCAAGCCTACCAGCGGTTTTTCCCTCTACTCCTGTTTCATGTTACTTCATTGTTTGTAGTTCTGGCGGTTTTTGCCCATTCTGCCTAATCTGACCCTGAGCCTGTCGTTATATACCTCTTGACACTGCCTTGGATTACTGGCCCCTGCCTGACCTGACCCTGAGCCTGCCGTTACGTACCTCTTGACACTGCCTTGGATTACTGACCTCTGCCTGTCCTGACCCTGAGCCTGCCTGCCGTTCTGTTCCTTACGGACTGTGCCCTGGATTACTGACCTCTGCCTGCCACCTGTTTTGTAAATAAACATTAGTTATTTTGAACAGTCTGCATCTGGGTCTCATCCTGAGGTCTGATAGCAAATCACCAAATCATTCAACACAATCTAAACTGAACAAAAATATAAACACAACATGCAAAGATTTTACTGAGTTACAGCTCGTCTGAGGAAATCAGTCAATTCACATGACTGGGAATACAGACATGCATCTGTTGGACACAGATACCTTAAACAAAAAGTAGTGGAGTGGATCAGAAAACCAGTCCGCATCTGGTGTGACCTCCACAGATACCTTAAACAAAATGGGCCTCAGGGTCTCGTCACGGTATTTTTGTGCATTCAAATTGCCAGCAGAGAAATGATTACCACTAGTCACGATATACCACCAGTCACGATATACCACCAGTCATAATGTACCACCAGTCACGGTATACCACCAGTCATAATGTACCACCAGTCACGGTATACCACCAGTCACGATGTACCACCAGTCATGATACACCACCAGTCATGATATACCACCAGTCATGACATACTACCAGTCACGATATACTACCAGTCATGATATACCACCAGTCATAATGTACCACCAGTCACGATGTAGCACCAGTCTGACGTGTCACAACCATCATTTGAAGACAAATGGGAACTGAGAAAAATAGGTCAAATCATGTCATTGATGTTCAGAAAGATGGAGCCCTAGGAAGATGCCAGAGTTTCCGACTTGGAATACAAAGTTGGATGACCGTTCAAAAAATATTTTCCCAGTCGGACCTCGTTTTTCCCCAGTTATATTGAATGTGCCACTAGTCTGAATGCAACAACGGGACATAGAACACTCAGAACTTTGTGTCAATTACAACAGAGATCAATATTCAAACTCCATGTGTGGAGTGGAGGAGATGTGTGGAGTGGAGGAGATGTGTGGAGTGGAGGAGATGTGTGGAGTGGAGGAGCTGCTGTGGAGTGGAGGAGCTGTGTGGAGTGGAGGAGCTGTGTAGAGTGGAGGAGCTGTGTGGAGTGGAGGAGCTGTGTAGAGTGGAGGAGCTGTGTGGAGTGGAGGAGCTGTGTGGAGTGGAGGAGCTGTGTGGAGTGGAGGAGATGTGTGGAGTGGAGGAGCTGCTGTGGAGTGGAGGAGCTGTGTAGAGTGGAGGAGCTGTGTGGAGTGGAGGAGCTGTGTGGAGTGGAGGAGCTGTGTAGAGTGGAAGAGCTGTGTAGAGTGGAGGAGCTGTGTGGAATGGAGGAGCTGTGTAGAGTGGAGGAGCTGTGTAGAGTGGAGGAGCTGTGTGGAGTGGAGGAGCTGTGTGGAGTGGAGGAGCTGCTGTGGAGTGGAGGAGCTGTGTAGAGTGGAGGAGCTGTGTGGAGTGGAGGAGCTGTGTGGAGTGGAGGAGCTGTGTGGAGTGGAGGAGCTGTGTGGAGTGGAGGAGCTGTGTAGAGTGGAGGAGCTGTGTGGAGTGGAGGAGCTGTGTGGAGTGGAGGAGCTGTGTGGAGTGGAGGAGCTGTGTAGAGTGGAGGAGCTGTGTGGAGTGGAGGAGCAGCTGTGTGGAGTGGAGGAGCTGTGTGGAGTGGAGGAGCTGTGTGGAGTGGAGGAGCTGTGTGGAGTGGAGGAGCTGTGTAGAGTGGAGGAGCTGTGTAGAGTGGAGGAGCTGTGTGGAATGGAGGAGCTGTGTAGAGTGGAGGAGCTGTGTAGAGTGGAGGAGCTGTGTGGAGTGGAGGAGCTGTGTGGAGTGGAGGAGCTGTGTGGAGTGGAGGAGCTGTGTAGAGTGGAGGAGCTGTGTGGAGTGGAGGAGCTGTGTGGAGTGGAGGAGCTGTGTGGAGTGGAGGAGCTGTGTGGAGTGGAGGAGCTGTGTAGAGTGGAGGAGCTGTGTAGAGTGGAGGAGCTGTGTGGAGTGGAGGGGCTGTGTGGAGTGGAGGAGCTGTGTAGAGTGGAGGAGCTGTGTGGAGTGGAGGAGCTGTGTGGAGTGGAGGAGCTGTGTAGAGTGGAGGAGCTGCTGTGGAGTGGAGGAGCTGTGTGGAGTGGAGGAGCTGTGTAGAGTGGAGGAGCTGTGTAGAGTGGAGGAGCTGTGTGGAATGGAGGAGCTGTGTAGAGTGGAGGAGCTGTGTAGAGTGGAGGAGCTGTGTGGAGTGGAGGAGCTGTGTGGAGTGGAGGAGCTGTGTGGAGTGGAGGAGCTGTGTGGAGTGGAGGAGCTGTGTAGAGTGGAGGAGCTGTGTAGAGTGGAGGAGCTGTGTGGAGTGGAGGAGCTGTGTGGAGTGGAGGAGCTGTGTAGAGTGGAGGAGCTGTGTGGAGTGGAGGAGCTGTGTGGAGTGGAGGGGCTGTGTGGAGTGGAGGAGCTGTGTAGAGTGGAGGAGCTGTGTAGAGTGGAGGAGCTGTGTGGAGTGGAGGAGCTGTGTGGAGTGGAGGAGCTGTGTAGAGTGGAGGAGCTGCTGTGGAGTGGAGGAGCTGTGTGGAGTGGAGGAGCTGTGTAGAGTGGAGGAGCTGTGTAGAGTGGAGGAGCTGTGTGGAATGGAGGAGCTGTGTAGAGTGGAGGAGCTGTGTAGAGTGGAGGAGCTGTGTAGAGTGGAGGAGCTGTGTGGAGTGGAGGAGCTGTGTGGAGTGGAGGAGCTGTGTAGAGTGGAGGAGCTGTGTAGAGTGGAGGAGCTGTGTGGAGTGGAGGAGCTGTGTGGAGTGGAGGAGCTGTGTAGAGTGGAGGAGCTGTGTGGAGTGGAGGAGCTGTGTGGAGTGGAGGAGCTGTGTAGAGTGGAGGAGCTGCGTAGAGTGGAGGAGCTGTGTAGAGTGGAGGAGCTGTGTAGAGTGGAGGAGCTGTGTGGAATGGAGGAGCTGTGTGGAGTGGAGGAGCTGTGTGGAGTGGAGGAGCTGTGTGGAGTGGATGAGCTGTGTAGAGTGGAGGAGCTGTGTAGAGTGGAGGACCTGTGTAGAGTGGAGGAGCTGTGTAGAGTGGAGGAGCTGTGTAGAGTGGAGGAGCTGTGTGGAGTGGAGGAGCTGTGTAGAGTGGAGGAGCTGTGTAGAGTGGAGGAGCTGTGTAGAGTGGAGGAGCTGTGTGGAGTGGAGGAGCTGTGTGGAGTGGAGGAGCTGTGTGGAGTGGAGGAGCTGTGTGGAGTGGAGGAGCTGTGTAGAGTGGAGGAGCTGTGTGGAGTGGAGGAGCTGTGTGGAGTGGAGGAGCTGTGTGGAGTGGAGGAGCTGTGTGGAGTGGAGGAGCTGTCTAGAGTGGAGGAGCTGTGTGGAGTGGAGGAGCTGTGTGGAGTGGAGGAGCTGTGTGAAGTGGAGGAGCTGTGTAGAGTGGAGGAGCTGTGTGGAGTGGAGGAGCTGTGTGGAGTGGAGGAGCTGTGTAGAGTGGAGGAGCAGCTGTGTAGAGTGGAGGAGCAGCTGTGTAGAGTGGAGGAGCAGCTGTGTAGAGTGGAGGAGCTGTGTAGAGTGGAGGAGCTGTGTAGAGTGGAGGAGCAGCTGTGTGGAGTGGAGGAGCTGTGTGGAGTGGAGGAGCAGCTGTGTGGAGTGGAGGAGCTGTGTGGAGTGGAGGAGCAGCTGTGTAGAGTGGAGCAGCTGTGTAGAGTGGAGCAGATGTGTGGAGTGGAGGAGCAGCTGTGTGGAGTGGAGGAGCTGTGTGGAGTGGAGGAGCTGTGTAGAGTGGAGGAGCTGTGTAGAGTGGAGGAGCTGTGTGGAGTGGAGGAGCTGTGTAGAGTGGAGGAGCAGCTGTGTGGAGTGGAGGAGCTGTGTGGAGTGGAGGAGCAGCTGTGTGGAGTGGAGGAGCTGTGTGGAGTGGAGGAGCAGCTGTGTAGAGTGGAGCAGCTGTGTAGAGTGGAGCAGATGTGTGGAGTGGAGGAGCAGCTGTGTGGAGTGGAGGAGCTGTGTGGAGTGGAGGAGCTGTGTAGAGTGGAGGAGCTGTGTAGAGTGGAGGAGCTGTGTGGAGTGGAGGAGCTGTGTGGAGTGGAGGATCAGCTGTGTAGAGTGTAGGAGCTGTGTGGAGTCGAGGAGCAGCTGTGTAGTCTAACCTACTGCTCTGAACACACAGAACATTCAGCTTGTAACTGTTTGAATTTACAAGAACCCTTGGGATGTTCTGCAGTTGATTATGTGGATCTACGGGGCTTTACAGCTTCTGGGCCATTTTACCCACAAAGAGGAATGTGTACGCAGTGTAACAAAACAACTACAAAATGGTCAAATATTTCACAATGACCAATGAGGAATTGACTGGGCTGGCAGGTAGCCTAGCGGAGTGTTGGGGGCAGTAACCCGAAAGGTCGTTGGTTCGAATCTCCGAGAGGACTAGATGAAAAATCTGTCGACGTGCCCTTGAGCAAGGCACTTCACCCTAATTGCTCCTGTAAGTCGCTCTGGATAAGAGAGTCTACTAAATGTAAAAATGGGGTCACAATGAATGTTTTTGCCCTTTGTTATAATGTGTTTAATGTTTACAATATAATTGTAGTGTGTATAATTTGCAGTAATTATTTAGTCTGTGCATTAATGTGTTCTGTATAATTATAATGTGTAATGTGCATACTAACATGTATAATGTGTATACTAACATGTATAATGTGTATACTAACATGTATAATGTGTATACTAACATATACAGTAGAATGTGTACACTAACATGTATAATGTGTATACTAACATGTATAATGTGTATACTAACATGTATAATGTGTATACTAACATAAACAGTAGAATGTGTACACTAACATGTATAATGTGTATACTAACATGTATAATGGGTATATTCATGTGCAGTGATTATGTATCCCTGATGTTATAAGGGTGTAAAATGTGTATATGGTGTATAAGGTGGATAAGGGTGTAAAAGGTGTATACAGATATATAAGGGTGTATAAGGGTGTAAAAGTGTATACAGATATATAAGGGTGTAAAAGGTGTATACGGTGTGTAAGTATAAGGTGTATAAGGGTGTACATTAGGCGATGTACTGCCTACATAGCCTAATGTTCCCCATGTCTACATAAGTCTACATACTGCCTACATAGCCTAATGTTCCCCATGTCTACATAAGTCTACATACTGCCTACATAGCCTAATGTTCCCCATGTCTACATAAGTCTCCATACTGCCTACATATCCTAATGTTCCCCATGTCTACATAAGTCTACATACTGCCTACATAGCCTAATGTTCCCCATGTCTACATAAGTCTCCATAATGCATACATAGCCTAATGTTCCCCATGTCTACATAAGTCTCCATACTGCCTACATATCCTAATGTTCCCCATGTCTACATAAGTCTACATACTGCCTACATAGCCTAATGTTCCCCATGTCTAAATAAGTCTACATACTGCCTACATAGCCTAATGTTCCCCATGTCTACATAAGTCTCCATACTGCCTACATATCCTAATGTTCCCCATGTCTACATAAGTCTCCATACTGCCTACATAGTCTAATGTTCCCCATGTCTACATAAGTCTCCATACTGCCTACATATCCTAATGTTCCCCATGTCTACATAAGTCTACATACTGCCTACATAGCCTAATGTTCCCCATGTCTAAATAAGTCTACATACTGCCTACATAGCCTAATGTTCCCCATGTCTACATAAGTCTCCATACTGCCTACATATCCTAATGTTCCCCATGTCTACATAAGTCTCCATACTGCCTACATAGTCTAATGTTCCCCATGTCTACATAAGTCTCCATACTGCCTACATATCCTAATGTTCCCCATGTCTACATAAGTCTACATACTGCCTACATAGCCTAATGTTCCCCATGTCTACATAAGTCTACATACTGCCTACATAGCCTAATGTTCCCCATGTCTACATAAGTCTCCATACTACCTACATAGCCTAATGTTCCCCATGTCTACATAAGTCTCCATACTGCCTACATATCCTAATGTTCCCCATGTCTACATAAGTCTCCATACTGCCTACATAGCCTAATGTTCCCCATGTCTACATAAGTCTCCATAATGCCTACATAGCCTAATGTTCCCCATGTCTACATAAGTCTCCATACTGCCTACATAGCCTAATGTTCCCCATGTCTACATAAGTCTCCATAATGCCTACATAGTCTAATGTTCCCCATGTCTACATAAGTCTCCATACTGCCTATATAGCCTAATGTTCCCCATGTCTACATAAGTCTCCATACTGCCTACATAGCCTAATGTTCCCCATGTCTACATAAGTCTCCATACTGCCTACATAGCCTAATGTTCCCCATGTCTACATAAGTCTCCATAATGCCTACATAGCCCAATGTTCCCCATGTCTACATAAGTCTCCATACTGCCTACATAGCCTAATGTTCCCCATGTCTATATAAGTCTACATAGCCTAATGTTCCCCATGTCTACATAAGTCTCCATACTGCCTACATAGCCTAATGTTCCCCATGTCTACATAAGTCTACATAATGCCTACATAGCCTAATGTTCCCCATGTCTACATAAGTCTCCATACTGCCTACATAGCCTAATGTTCCCCATGTCTACATAAGTCTACATAATGCCTACATATCCTAATGTTCCCCATGTCTACATAAGTCTACATAATGCCTACATATCCTAATGTTCCCCATGTCTACATAAGTCTCCATACTGCCTACATAGCCTAATGTTCCCCATGTCTACATAAGTCTCCATACTGCCTACATAGCCTAATGTTCCCCATGTCTACATAAGTCTCCATACTGCCTACATAGCCTAATGTTCCCCATGTCTACATAAGTCTCCATAATGCCTACATAGCCCAATGTTCCCCATGTCTACATAAGTCTCCATACTGCCTACATAGCCTAATGTTCCCCATGTCTATATAAGTCTACATAGCCTAATGTTCCCCATGTCTACATAAGTCTCCATACTGCCTACATAGCCTAATGTTCCCCATGTCTACATAAGTCTACATAATGCCTACATAGCCTAATGTTCCCCATGTCTACATAAGTCTCCATACTGCCTACATAGCCTAATGTTCCCCATGTCTACATAAGTCTACATAATGCCTACATATCCTAATGTTCCCCATGTCTACATAAGTCTACATAATGCCTACATATCCTAATGTTCCCCATGTCTACATAAGTCTCCATACTGCCTACATAACCTAATGTTCCCCATGTCTACATAAGTCTCCATACTGCCTACATAGTCTAATGTTCCCCATGTCTACATAAGTCTCCATACTGCCTACATATCCTAATGTTCCCCATGTCTACATAAGTCTCCATACTGCCTACATAGTCTAATGTTCCCCATGTCTACATAAGTCTACATACTGCCTACATAGCCTAATATTCCCCATGTCTACATAAGTCTACATAATGCCTACATAGCCTAATGTTCCCCATGTCTACATAAGTCTCCATACTGCCTACATAGCCTAATGTTCCCCATGTCTACATAAGTCTACATAATGCCTACATATCCTAATGTTCCCCATGTCTACATAAGTCTCCATACTGCCTACATAGCCTAATGTTCCCCATGTCTACATAAGTCTCCATACTGCCTACATAGTCTAATGTTCCCCATGTCTCCATACTGCCTACATATCCTAATGTTCCCCATGTCTACATAAGTCTCCATACTGCCTACATAGCCTAATGTTCTCCATGTCTACATAAGTCTACATACTGCCTACATAGTCTAATGTTCCCCATGTCTACATAAGTCTACATACTGCCTACATATCCTAATGTTCCCCATGTCTACATAAGTCTCCATACTGCCTACATAGCCTAATGTTCCCCATGTCTACATAAGTCTACATACTGCCTACATATCCTAATGTTCCCCATGTCTACATAAGTCTACATACTGCCTACATAGCCTAATGTTCCCCATGTCTACATAAGTCTCCATACTGCCTACATAGCCTAATGTTCCCCATGTCTACATAAGTCTCCATACTGCCTACATAGCCTAATGTTCCCCATGTCTACATAAGTCTACATACTGCCTACATAGCCTAATGTTCCCCATGTCTACATAAGTCTCCATACTGCCTACATAGCCTAATGTTCCCCATGTCTACATAAGTCTACATACTGCATACATAGGCTAATGTTCCCCATGTCTACATAAGTCTCCATACTGCCTACATAGCCTAATGTTCCCCATGTCTACATAAGTCTACATACTGCCTACATAGCCTAATGTTCCCCATGTCTACATAAGTCTCCATACTGCCTACATAGCCTAATGTTCCCCATGTCTACATAAGTCTACATACTGCCTACATAGCCTAATGTTCCCCATGTCTACATAAGTCTCCATACTGCCTACATAGCCTAATGTTCCCCATGTCTACATAAGTCTACATACTGCCTACATATCCTAATGTTCCCCATGTCTACATAAGTCTACATACTGGCTACATAGTCTAATGTTCCCCATGTCTACATAAGTCTACATACTGCCTACATAGCCTAATGTTCCCCATGTCTACATAAGTCTCCATACTGCCTACATAGTCTAATGTTCCCCATGTCTACATAAGTCTCCATACTGCCTACATAGTCTAATGTTCCCCATGTCTACATAAGTCTACATTAGGGGGTATTAATGAGGGTTAAGTTTAATTGAATAATGAGCTATAGAAATAGGAATCTGTCAGCAGAGAACGAGTTAAATAAAAAGGGGTAATTACGGCAGAATTTTCAGATGATTTGCAGACAACATTTTTCAAAACAGTCCGAGCAGAACGGAGCAGACATCTGGTTCTGGTCTACGGGTGAAATTACACCAACTAGGAGAAGTGGTGCTTTCTGGGAAATGATTTCCAATTGAAAACCAGTCGGTGAAACTGAGAGACAAAAATAAAGAAATCCCACACAGGCCTCAGGGGGTTGGCTGCAGTATGAATCACAGGCCTCAGGGGGTTGGCTGCAGTATGAATCACAGGCCTCAGGGGGTTGGCTGCAGTATGAATCACACAGGCCTCAGGGGGTTGGCTGCAGTATGAATCACAGGCCTCAGGGCGCAGGCTGCAGTATGAATCACACAGGCCTCAGGGGGTTGGCTGCAGTATGAATCACACAGGCCTCAGGGGGTTGGCTGCAGTATGAATCACAGGCCTCAGGGCGCAGGCTGCAGTATGAATTACACAGGCCTCAGGGGGTTGGCTGCAGTATGAATCACACAGGCCTCAGGGGGTTGGCTGCAGTATGAATCACAGGCCTCAGGGGGTTGGCTGCAGTATGAATCACACAGGCCTCAGGGGGTTGGCTGCAGTATGAATCACACAGGCCTAAGGGGGTTGGCTGCAGTATGAATCACACAGGCCTCAGGGGGTTGGCTGCAGTATGAATCACACAGGCCTCAGGGGGTTGGCTGCAGTATGAATCACACAGGCCTCAGGGGGTTGGCTGCAGTATGAATCACACAGGCCTCAGGGGGTTGGCTGCAGTATGAATCACACAGGCCTCAGGGGGTTGGCTGCAGTATGAATCACACGCCTCTGTACGTCTCTCTGTATATCTGTATATATATCCAGAGAATGAGGGTATGCTGGGGTAGTCAGAGAGAGAGAGAAAGGAGGGGTAGTCAGAGAGAGAGAGATCAGAGAGAGAGAGGAAGGAGGGGTAGTCAGAGGGAGAGAGAAAGGAGGGGTAGTCAGAGAGAGAGAGAGAAAGGAGGGGTAGTCAGAGAGAGAGGAAGGAGGGGTAGTCAGAGAGAGAGAGAGAAAGGAGGGGTAGTCAGAGAGAGAGAGAGAAAGGAGGGGTAGTCAGAGAGAGAGGAAGGAGGGGTAGTCAGAGAGAGAGAAAGGAGGGGTAGTCAGAGGGAGAGAGAAAGGAGGGGTAGTCAGAGGGAGAGAGGAAGGAGGGGTAGTCAGAGGGAGAGAGGAAGGAGGGGTAGTCAGAGAGAGAGAGAGGAGGGGTAGTCAGAGAGAGAGAGGAAGGAGGGGTAGTCAGAGGGAGAGAGAAAGGAGGGGTAGTCAGAGGGAGAGAGGAGGGGTAGTCAGAGAGAGAGGTCCAGTCGCCAGGACCACAAATTCCATCTAGACACCGTTGCCCTAGAGCACACAAAAAACTATACATACCTCGGCCTAAACATCAGCACCACAGGTAGCTTCCACAGAGCTGTGAACGATCTGAGAGACAAGGCAAGAAGGGCATTCTATGCCATCAAAAGGAACATAAATTTCAACATACCAATTAGGATCTGGCTAAAAATACTTGAATCAGTCATAGAGCCCATTGCCCTTTATGGTTGTGAGGTCTGGGGTCCGCTCACCAACCAAGATTTCACAAAATGGGACAAACACCAAATTGAGACTCTGCATGCAGAATTCTGCAAAAATATCCTCCGTGTACAACGTAGAACACCAAATAATGCATGCAGAGCAGAATTAGGCCGATACCCACTAATTATCAAAATCCAGAAAAGAGCCGTTAAATTCTACAACCACCTAAAAGGAAGCGATTCCCAAACCTTCCATAACAAAGCCATCACCTACAGAGAGATGAACCTGGAGAAGAGTCCCCTAAGCAAGCTGGTCCTAGGGCTCTGTTCACAAACACAAACACACCCCACAGAGCCCCAGGACAACAGCACAATTAGACCCAACCAAATCATGAGAAAACAAAAAGATAATTACTTGACACATTGGAAAGAATTAACAAAAAAACAGAGCAAACTAGAATGCTATTTGGCCCTAAACAGAGAGTACACAGTGGCAGAATACCTGACCACTGTGACTGACCCAAACTTAAGGAAAGCTTTGACTATGTACAGACTCAGTGAGCATAGCCTTGCCATTGAGAAAGGCCGCCGTAGGCAGACATGGCTCTCAAGAGAAGACAGGCTATGTGCTCACTGCCCACAAAATGAGGTGGAAACTGAGCTGCACTTCCTAACCTCCTGCCCAATGTATGACCATATTAGAGACACATATTTCCCTCAGATTACACAGATCCACAAAGAATTAGAAAACAAACCCAATTTTGATAAACTCCCATATCTACTGGGTGAAATTCCACAGCGTGCCATCACAGCAGCAAGATTTGTGACCTGTTGCAACAAGAAAAGGGCAACCAGTGAAGAACAAACACCATTGTAAATACAACCCATATTTATGTTTATTTATTTTAACTTGTGTGCTTTAACCATTTGTACATTGTTACAACACTGTATATATATAATATGACATTTGTCATGTCTTTATTGTTTTGAAACTTCTGTATGTGTAATGTTTACTGTTAATTTTTATTGTTTATTTCACTTTTGTATATTATCTACCTCACTTGCTTTGGCAATGTTAACACATGTTTCCCATGCCAATAAAGCCCCTTGAATTGAATTGAATTGAATTGAATTGAGAGAGAGGAAGGAGGGGTAGTCAGAGGGAGAGAGAAAGGAGGGGTTGTCAGAGGGAGAGAGGAAGGAGGGGTAGTCAGAGGGAGAGAGAAAGGAGGGGTAGTCAGAGAGAGAGAGAGGAGGGGTAGTCAGAGAGAGAGAGGAAGGAGGGGTAGTCAGAGGGAGAGAGAAAGGAGGGGTGGTCAGAGGGAGAGAGGAAGGAGGGGTAGTCAGAGAGAGAGGAAGGAAGGAGGGGTAGTCAGAGAGAGAGAGAGGAGGGGTAGTTAGAGAGAGAGAGAAAGGAGGGGTAGTCAGAGAGAGAGAGAGAAAGGAGGGGTAGTCAGAGAGAGAGAGGAAGGAGGGGTAGTCAGAGAGAGAGAGGAAGGAGGGGTAGTCAGAGGGAGAGAGAAAGGAGGGGTAGTCAGAGAGAGAGAGAAAGGAGGGGTAGTCAGAGAGAGAGAGGAAGGAGGGGTAGTCAGAGAGAGAGAGAAAGGAGGGGTAGTCAGAGAGAGAGAGGAAGGAGGGGTAGTCAGAGAGAGAGAGAGGAAGGAGGGGTAGTCAGAGAGAGAGAGGAAGGAGGGGTAGTCAGAGAGAGAGAGGAGGGGTAGTCAGAGAGAGAGAGGAAGGAGGGGTAGTCAGAGGGAGAGAGAAAGGAGGGGTAGTCAGAGAGAGAGAGAAAGGAGGGGTAGTCAGAGAGAGAGAGGAAGGAGGGGTAGTCAGAGAGAGAGAGAGAAAGGAGGGGTAGTCAGAGAGAGAGAGAAAGGAGGGGTAGTCAGAGAGAGAGAGAAAGGAGGGGTAGTCAGAGAGAGAGAGGAAGGAGGGGTAGTCAGAGAGAGAGAGGAAGGAGGGGTAGTCAGAGAGAGAGAGAAAGGAGGGGTAGTCAGAGGGAGAGAGAAAGGAGGGGTAGTCAGAGAGTCAGGTAGTCTGACTCAGTGAGCATAGCCTTACTATTGAGAAAGGCCGCCGTAGGCAGACATGGCTCTCAAGAGAAGACAGGCTATGTGCACAATGCCCACTAAATGAGGTGGAAACTGAGCTGCACTTCCTAACCTCCTGCCAAATGTATAACCATATTAGAGACACATATTTCCCTTAGATTACACAGATACACAAAGAATTAGAAAACAAACCCAATTTTGATAAACTCCCATATCTACTGGGTGAAATACCACAGTGTTCCATCACAGCAGCAAGATGTGTGACCTGTTGCCACAAGAAAAGGGCAACCAGTGAAGAACAAACACCATTGTAAATACAACCCATATTTATTTTATTTATTTTAACTTGTGTGCTTTAACCATTTGTACATTGTTACAACACTGTATATATATAATATGACATTTGTCATGTCTTTATTGTTTTGAAACTTCTGTATGTGTAATGTTTACTGTTAATTTTTATTGTTTATTTCACTTTTGTATATTATCTACCTCACTTGTTTTGGCAATGTTAACACATGTTTCCCATGCCAATAAAGCCCCTTGAATTGAATTGAATTGAATTGAGAGCGAGAGTAAGGAGTTGTAGTCAAATAGTGCGGGAGGGTGGTATAAAACCAGGGTAGATACTGGGGAGGGTAGAGAGGCGGGTGGTGTGGTATAAAACCAGGGTAGATACCGGGGAGGGTAGAGAGGCGGGTGGGGTGGTGGTGAGGACAGGGTAGATACCGGGGAGGGTAGAGAGTTGGGTGGTGTGGTATAAAACGAGGGTAGATACTGGGGAGGGTAGAGAGTTGGGTGGTGTGGTATAAAACGAGGGTAGATACTGGGGAGGGTAGAGAGGCGGGTGGTGTTGTATAAAACCAGGGTAGATACCGGGGAGGGTAGAGAGGCGGGTGGTGTGGTATAAAACCAGGGTAGATACCGGGGAGGGTAGAGAGGCGGGTGGGGTGGTGGTGAGGACAGGGTAGATACTGGGGAGGGTAGAGAGTTGGGTGGGGTGGTATAAAACCAGGGTAGATACTGGGGAGGGTAGAGAGGCGGGTGGTGTGGTATAAAACGAGGGTAGATACCGGGGAGGGTAGAGAGGCGGGTGGTGTGGTATAAAACCAGGGTAGATAGCGGGGAGGGTAGAGAGGCGGGTGGTGTGGTATAAAACGAGGGTAGATACCGGGGAGGGTAGCGAGGCGGGTGGTCTGGTGGTGAGGACAGGGTAGATACCGGGGAGGGTAGAGAGGCGGGTGGTGTGGTGGTGAGGACAGGGTAGATACTGGGGAGGGTAGAGAGGCGGGTGGGGTGGTATAAAACCAGGGTAGATACCGGGGAGGGTAGAGAGGCGGGTGGTCTGGTGGTGAGGACAGGGTAGATACCGGGGAGGGTAGAGAGGCGGGTGGTGTGGTGGTGAGGACAGGGTAGATACCGGGGAGGGTAGAGAGGCGGGTGGTGTGGTATAAAACCAGGGTAGATACTGGGGAGGGTAGAGAGGCGGGTGGGGTGGTATAAAACCAGGGTAGATACCGGGGAGGGTAGCGAGGCGGGTGGTGTGGTGGTGAGGACAGGGTAGATACTGGGGAGGGTAGCGAGGCGGGTGGTGTGGTGGTGAGGACAGGGTAGATACCGGGGAGGGTAGAGAGGCGGGTGGTGTGGTGGTGAGGACAGGGTAGATACCGGGGAGGGTAGAGAGGCGGGTGGTGTGGTATAAAACCAGGGTAGATACCGGGGAGGGTAGAGAGGCGGGTGGTGAGGACAGGGTGTATCATTACCTGCTAATGGGCTGCCCTGCAGGAGTGTGCTCCACTTCATAGCCCTGACTCCTCAGCACATCAATCACTGTGTTGTTGCCCAGGAAGTGACCTGAAATATAAACACAGTTCACTTTTCAGTCTCTGTTTCAGTCGCCCTGCGAGACACAGACAGGAGTCGAACCACGTCACTCAGCGTGCGTCACAGACGGCCTCAACTTCCCTTTATAGTGCACTACTTTTCACCAGATCAACCAGATGAGCAGTGAAGAGAGAGAGGAGATGAGTAGTGAAGAGAGAGAGGAGATGAGATGAGCAGTGAAGAGAGAGAGGAGATGAGTAGTGAAGAGAGAGAGAGAGGAGATGAGTAGTGAAGAGAGAGAGGAGATGAGATGAGCAGTGAAGAGAGAGAGGAGATGAGCAGTGAAGAGAGAGAGAGAGGAGATGAGTAGTGAAGAGAGAGAGGAGATGAGATGAGCAGTGAAGAGAGAGAGGAGATGAGTAGTGAAGAGAGAGAGAGAGGAGATGAGTAGTGAAGAGAGAGAGGAGATGAGATGAGCAGTGAAGAGAGAGAGGAGATGAGTAGTGAAGAGAGAGAGAGAGGAGATGAGTAGTGAAGAGAGAGAGAGAGGAGATGAGCAGTGAAGAGAGAGAGAGGAGATGAGTAGTGAAGAGAGAGAGAGGAGATGAGTAGTGAAGAGAGAGAGAGAGGAGATGAGTAGTGAAGAGAGAGAGAGAGGAGATGAGTAGTGAAGAGAGAGAGAGAGGAGATGAGTAGTGAAGAGAGAGAGAGAGGAGATGAGTAGTGAAGAGAGAGAGAGAGGAGATGAGTAGTGAAGAGAGAGAGAGAGGAGATGAGTAGTGAAGAGAGAGAGAGAGGAGATGAGTAGTGAAGAGAGAGAGAGAGGAGATGAGTAGTGAAGAGAGAGAGAGGGGTGATGAACAGTGAAGAGAGAGAGGAGATGAGCAGTGAAGAGAGAGAGGAGATGAGTAGTGAAGAGAGAGAGGAAATGAGTAGTGAAGAGAGAGAGGAGATGAGTAGTGAAGAGAGAGAGAGAGGGGTGATGAACAGTGAAGAGAGAGAGAGAGGGGATGAGTAGTGAAGAGAGAGAGAGAGGAGATGAGTAGTGAAGAGAGAGAGAGAGGGGATGAGTAGTGAAGAGAGAGAGAGAGGAGATGAGTAGTGAAGAGAGAGAGAGAGGAGATGAACAGTGAAGAGAGAGAGAGAGGGGTGATGAACAGTGAAGAGAGAGAGAGAGGGGTGATGAACAGTGAAGAGAGAGAGAGAGGAGATGAGCAGTGAAGAGAGAGAGAGGAGATGAGTAGTGAAGAGAGAGAGAGAGGAGATGAGCAGTGAAAATCTACAGTTAAAAATGGTCTAATTGATCTGGTGACAAGGCTTCTTCCTGGAGTCTGTCTGCTTATTGAAAACCAAGTCATTAAAATGTAATTAACCTGTAGGGTAGATCAAATTCAGTTACAATTTCACCTAAATGAGTTCACGCTCGTCTTATCACTAAGGTGTGAAACCGCTGATGTGCATTTCACATGTACTTGTTTTATATATTGAGCAGACACCCCCAACCTGTCTACTCAACACAAAGACCGTGAATAGCATCTGGGAGGTCTGATTCAAATAAACTTCATATGTACAGGAAGTGGTATAAAAAAAGAACGATCATATGAAACTGATTAACATCAAGTCTGTTCCAAAGATGAACTAATTTGGAATTATAAACTACATCAGACACGTATAATTATCATGATGTTCTGCAGAGAGAAAGACGGAAAAACAGAAATTATGTTTTAACAGATCGGTTTTTCCTGAAATGATTGTTAAATGATGGCTGGCAGATCCATTGGGTTATTCATCGCATAACTCTCGTCTCACCGTTTAAACCTGAATGTCGTGCCAGTGATGAGAGAGAGACAGAGATACAGAGACACATAGAGAGATACAGAGACACAGAAAGAGAGAGAGAGAGACAGAGAGAGAGAGAGAGAGAGAGAGAGAGACAGAGAGAGAGAGAGAGAGAGAGACAGAGAGAGAGACAGAGAGAGAGACAGAGATACAGAGAGACAGAGAGACAGAGAGAGAGAGAGAGACAGAGAGAGACAGAAAGAGACAGAAAGAGACAGAAAGAGACAGAGAGACACAGAGAGAGACAGAGAGAGACAGACAGAGACAGAGAGAGACAGAGAGAGACAGAGACACACAGAGAGACAGAGAGAGACAGAGAGAGACAGAGACACACAGAGAGACAGAGAGAGACAGAGAGAGACAGAGAGAGACAGAGACACAGAGAGAGACAGAGAGAGACAGAGAGACAGAGACAGAAAGAGACAGAGAGAGACAGAGAGAGAGAGAGACACAGAGAGAGACAGAGAGAGAGAGAGAGAGAGAGAGACACAGAGAGAGACAGAGAGAGAGAGAGAGAGAGACAGAGAGAGACAGAGAGAAACAGAGAGAGAGAGAGAGATACAGAGAGAGGTCTAGTGTATGTGCCTGTGGTGCTTGTAAGGACAAGAAAAAGTATCTTGAGGTAGAATGTGACCTAGAGAGGAGTAGCAAGATCAGACAGATAGGAGTAGCAAGATCAGACAGATAGGAGTAGCAAGATCAGACAGATAGGAGTAGCAAGATCAGACAGATAGGAGTAGCAACATCAGACAGAGAGGAGTAGCAAGATCAGACAGATAGGAGTAGCAAGATCAGACCGATAGGAGTAGCAAGATCAGACAGATAGGACTAGCAAGATCAGACAGATAGGAGTAGCAAGACCAGCCAGATAGGAGTAGCAAGATCAGACAGATAGGAGTAGCAAGATCAGACAGATAGGAGTAGCAAGATCAGACTGATAGGAGTAGAAAGATCAGCAAGGTAAGGGTTAGATCTCAGGTACAGGTGAGCCCTGGGCTGGGTTAGGGTTAGATCTCAGGTACAGGTGAGCCCTGGGCCGGGTTAGGGTTAGATCTCAGGTACAGGTGACTAGCGTGATGAGTAATGAAGGTAATGACTCAGGTTGGCTGTTAATCATGTTAAAAGGAAGGAAGCCACAGGACAGGAAGGCTGGAATGTACTAACTATTGCTGTAGGTTGGCCTGTGGGTTATACTGACCTCAGACTGTCGTGAAGAGGGCACGACAAAACCTATTCCCCCTCAGGAAACTAAAAATATTTGGCATGGGTCCTGAGATCCTCAAAAAGTTCAACAGCTGCAACATCGAGAGCATCCTGACTGATTGCATCACTGCCTGGTATGGCAACTGCTCGGCCTCCGACCGCAGGGCGCTACAGAGGGTAGTGCGTACGGCCCAGTACATCACTGGGGCTAAACTGACTGCCATCCAGGACCTCTACACCAGGCGGTGTCAGAGGAAGGCCCTTAAAATGGTCAAAGACCCCAGCCACCCCAGTCATAGACCGCTCTCTCTACTACCGCATGGCAAGCGGTACCAGAGTGCCAAGTCTAGGACAAAAAGGCCTCTCAACAGTTTTTACCCCCCAGACATAAGACTCCTGAACAGGTAATCAAATGGCTACCCGGACTATTTGCAGTGTATACCCCCCCCAAACCCTCTTTTACACTACTGCTACTCTCTGTTCAGCATATATGCACAGTCACTTTAACCATATCTACATGTACATACTACCTCAATCAGCCTGACTAACCAGTGTCTCAGACTGACCTCCCCCCTCTCCTTTTCTATATATATCTCTCTCCTCCTCTCGGTCTCTCACCTTCCCTCTTCCTTTCTCTCTTTCTCTCTCCCCCTCTCTCTCTCTGTGTCTCTCTCTCTCTGTGTCTCTCTCTCTCTCTCTCTGTCTCTGTCTCTCTCTCCTCCCTCCCTCTCTCTGTCTCTCTCTCCTCTCTCTCTCTGTCTCTCTCTCCTCTCTCTCTCTGTCTCTCTCTCTCTCTCCTCTCTCTCTCTCTCCTCCCTCTCTCTGTCTCTCTCTCCTCCCTCCCTCTCTCTGTCTCTCTCTCCTCTCTCTCTCTGTCTCTCTCTCTCTCTCTCCTCCCTCTCTCTCTCCTCCCTCTCTCTGTCTCTCTCTCTCTCTCTCTCTCTCTGTCTCTCTCTCTCCTCCCTCTCTCTCTATCCCTCTCTCTGTCTCTCTCTCTCCTCCATCCCTCTCTCTCTCTCTCTCTCTCTCTCTCTCTCTCTCTCTCTCTCTCTCTCTCTCTCTCTCTCTCTCTCTCTCTCTCTCTCTCTCTCTCTGTCTCTCTCCTCCCTCTCTCTCTGTCTCCCTCTCATTCAAAACTTTCCTGGCTACATGAACATGAGTTTTTAAGCAGTGCTCTACAGATGTTGAAGTCTGTTTCTCTTTCTGTGTGTGTGTGTGTGTGTGTGTGTGTGTGTGTGTGTGTGTGTGTGTGTGTGTGTGTGTGTGTGTGTGTGTGTCTGTGTGTGTGTGTCTGTGTGTGCGTGTCTGTGTGTGTGTGTTTGTTTGTGTGTGCGTGCGTATGTGTGTGTGTGCGGGCTATTCACTGGTAGTAATATCCAAGTACTGGCACACCAGTCACTCTGCTACATGTTCCCTAGAAATGTAATTACTAGAATGGAAAACACAGCAATTTGGTACGTTGTATAGATTGTATTTCTATGGCTCATACCCACACTGCTCCCAGCCCTAACCCGAGGCAGGCACTCAGACCAGGCACATCAGACAGCTGGAGCCGGCCCAGCCCTCTCTCAGACCAGGCACATCAGACAGCTGGAGCCGGCCCAGCCCTCTCTCAGACCAGGCACATCAGACAGCTGGAGCCGGCCCAGCCCTCTCTCAGACCAGGCACATCAGACAGCTGGAGCCGGCCCAGCCCTCTCTCAGACCAGGCCGAGGTGTGGTTTGATTTCCGAGGGATAACGCCGTTGGCTGGGTCAAAATGTCAACATAAGTCCTCCCTCAGCCCCGGAGCCTGCTGACAACTGAGTAAACAACTTTAACGGTGGGGAGACAGGGCCAGGGAGACAGGGCCAGGGAGACAGGGCCAGGGAGACAGGGCCAGGGAGACAGGGCCAGGGAGACAGGGCCAGGGAGACAGGGCCAGGGAGACAGGGCCAGGGAGACAGGGCCAGGGAGACAGGGCCAGGGAGACAGGGAAACAGGGCCAGGGAGACAGGGAAACAGGGCCAGGGAGACAGGGCCAGGGAGACAGGGCCAGGGAGACAGGGCCAGGGAGACAGGGCCAGGGAGACAGGGCCAGGGAGACAGGGAAACAGGGCCAGGGAGACAGGGAAACAGGGCCAGGGAGACAGGGCCAGGGAGACAGGGCCAGGGAGACAGGGCCAGGGAGACAGGGCCAGGGAGACAGGGAAACAGGGCCAGGGAGACAGGGAAACAGGGCCAGGGAGACAGGGCCAGGGAGACAGGGCCAGGGAGACAGGGCCAGGGAGACAGGGCCAGGGAGACTGGGCCAGGGAGACAGGGCCAGGGAGACAGGGAAACAGGGCCAGGGAGACAGGGCCAGGGAGACAGGGCCAGGGAGACAGGGCCAGGGAGACAGGGCCAGGGAGACAGGGCCAGGGAGACAGGGCCAGGGAGACAGGGAAACAGGGAGACAGGGCCAGGGAGACTGGGCCAGGGAGACAGGGCCAGGGAGACAGGGAAACAGGGCCAGGGAGACAGGGCCAGGGAGACAGGGCCAGGGAGACAGGGCCAGGGAGACAGGGCCAGGGAGACAGGGCCAGGGAGACAGGGCCAGGGAGACAGGGAAACAGGGCCAGGGAGACAGGGCCAGGGAGACAGGGCCAGGGAGACAGGGAGACAGGGCCAGACAGACAGGCCAGGCAGACAGGGACAGACAGACAGGGACAGACAGACAGGGCCAGGCAGACAGGGCCAGGCGGGCAGACAGGGCCAGGCGGGCAGACAGGGCCACTGGCCATTAGAGAGGTGTGTCAGGGGGCTGAAATAGGCCAAAGGTGACCAGGAGGATAGGATAGTGTGGAGTGGGGTAGGGTGGAGTGGGGTAGGGTAGGGTGGAGTGGGGTAGGGTAGGGTGGAGTGGGGTAGGGTGGAGTGGGGTAGGGTAGGGTGGAGTGGGGTAGGGTAGGGTGGAGTGGGGTAGGGTGGGATAGGATAGTGTGGAGTGGGGTAGGGTAGGGTGGGATAGGATAGTGTGGAGTGGGGTAGGGTAGGGTGGAGTGGGGTAGGGTAGGGTGGAGTGGGGTAGGGTGGGCTGGGATAGGATAGGGTGGAGTGGGGTAGGGTAGAGTGGAGTAGGGTGGGCTGGGATAGGATAGGGTGGAGTGGGGTAGGGTAGGATAGGATAGTGTGGAGTGGGGTAGGGTAGAGTGGGGTAGGGTAGGGTGGAGTGGGGTAGGGTGGGCTGGGATAGGATAGGGTGGAGTGGGGTAGGGTGGAGTGGGGTAGGGTAGGGTAGAGTGGGGTAGGATAGGGTGGAGTGGGGTAGGGTGGAGTGGGGTAGGGTAGGATAGGATAGTGTGGAGTGGGGTAGGGTGGAGTGGGGTAGGGTAGGGTGGAGTGGGATAGGGTAGGGTGGAGTGGGGTAGGATAGGGTGGAGTGGGATAGGGTAGGGTGGAGTGGGGTAGGGTAGGGTGGAGTGGGGTAGGATAGGGTGGAGTGGGGTAGGGTAGGGTGGAGTGGGATAGGGTAGGGTAGGGTGGAGTGGGGTAGGGTAGGGTGGAGTGGGGTAGGGTAGGGTGGAGTGGGGTAGGATAGGGTGGAGTGGGGTAGGGTAGGGTGGAGTGGGATAGGGTAGGGTGGAGTGGGGAAGGGTAGGGTGGAGTGGGGTAGGGTAGGGTGGAGTGGGATAGGGTAGGGTGGAGTGGGGTAGGATAGGGTGGAGTGGGGTAGGGTAGGGTGGAGTGGGATAGGGTAGGGTGGAGTGGGGTAGGGTAGGGTGGAGTGGGGTAGGGTAGGGTAGAGTGGGGTAGGATAGGGTGGAGTGGGGTAGGGTAGGGTGGAGTGGGATAGGGTAGGGTGGAGTGGGGTAGGGTAGGGTGGAGTGGGATAGGGTAGGGTGGAGTGGGGTAGGGTAGGGTGGAGTGGGATAGGGTAGGGTGGAGTGGGGTAGGATAGGGTGGAGTGGGGTAGGATAGGGTGGAGTGGGATAGGGTAGGGTGGAGTGGGGTAGGGTGGAGTGGGGTAGGATAGGGTGGAGTGGGGTAGGGTAGGGTGGAGTGGGATAGGGTAGGGTGGAGTGGGGTAGGGTAGGGTGGAGTGGGGTAGGGTGGAGTGGGGTAGGGTAGGGTGGAGTGGGATAGGGTAGGGTGGAGTGGGGTAGGGTAGGGTGGAGTGGGGTAGGGTAGGGTGGAGTGGGGTAGGGTAGGGTGGAGTGGGGTAGGGTAGGGTGGAGTGGGGTAGGATAGGGTGGAGTGGGGTAGGGTAGGGTGGAGTGGGGTAGGGTAGGGTGGAGTGGGGTAGGGTAGGGTGGAGTGGGGTAGGGTAGGGTGGAGTGGGGTAGGGTAGGGTGGAGTGGGATAGGGTAGGGTGGAGTGGGGTAGGATAGGGTGGAGTGGGGTAGGGTAGGGTGGAGTGGGATAGGGTAGGGTGGAGTGAGGTAGGGTAGGGTGGAGTGGGGTAGGATAGGGTGGAGTGGGGTAGGGTAGGGTGGAGTGGGATAGGGTAGGGTGGAGTGGGGTAGGGTAGGGTGGAGTGGGGTAGGATAGGGTGGAGTGGGGTAGGGTAGGGTGGAGTGGGATAGGGTAGGGTGGAGTGGGATAGGGTAGGGTGGAGTGGGATAGGGTAGGGTGGAGTGGGATAGGGTAGGGTGGAGTGGGATAGGGTAGGGTGGAGTGGGGTAGGGTAGGGTGGAGTGGGGTATATATATGTTTCCACCTCCAAGGTGCTGAATTGAGGAGCTGAAGGAGGTGAAAAAGGAGGACAGGGGAAGTTGATAGTGCTTCCAAAAGTAAAACCAGCGGTTTGTCCCTTATCCTTCATCAGGGTTCTTCTCTAAATGAACATGGAAGACACCACCTGTCTCTGGCCTGTTTCCTCGGCTAGTTGTGTGGGTTGACGTGGATCCTATATGAAGACCAGGGTGGGGTAGGGTGGAGTGGGGTAAGATCCTATATAAAGACCAGGGTGGGGTAGGGTGGAGTGGGGTAAGATCCTATATAAAGACCAGGGTGGGGTAGGGTGGAGTGGGGTAAGATCCTATATGAAGACCAGGGTGGGGTAGGGTGGAGTGGGGTAAGATCCTATATAAAGACCAGGGTGGGGTAGGGTGGAGTGGGGTAAGATCCTATATGAAGACCAGCTAAAGGAGTGGAATCCAGGACTGAGTCAGACACTACCTCAACATGTTGTTGTAGTGTTTCTAGTCTGTAGAAATTCATTACTTTAAACCAATGACTTCCTCACAAACTGGGGAAGTTCAGAAGTCAATGAGTTTTTTTGGGGGTGTAATTTCTCCAACACAAACACAGAACCTGAGAGTTTTGGTAGTTTAGGGGAGAAAATGATTGATAGAGAATGTCGGGCAGGGTTCTGTAACAAGTACTGTATATTTAGGACAAGATGCTGTAACAAGTACTGTATATTTAGGACAAGATCCTGTAACAAGTACTGTATATTTAGGACAAGATGCTGTAACAAGTACTGTATATTTAGGACAAGATCCTGTAACAAGTACTGTATATTTAGGACAAGATGCTGTAACAAGTACTGTATATTTAGGACAAGATGCTGTAACAAGTACTGTATATTTAGGACAAGATGCTGTAACAAGTACTGTATATATAGGACAAGATGCTGTAACAAGTACTGTATATTTAGGACAGTATACTGTAACAAGTACTGTATATTTAGGACAAGATGCTGTAACAAGTACTGTATATTTAGGACAGTATACTGTAACAAGTACTGTATATTTAGGACAGTTTACTGTAACAAATACTGTATATTTAGGACAGTATACTGTAACAAGTACTGTATATTTAGGACAGTATAGTGTAACAAATACTATATATTTAGGACAGTATACTGTAACAAATACTGTATATTTAGGACAGTATACTGTAACAAATACTATATATTTAGGACAGTATACTGTAACAAATACTATATATTTAGGACAGTATACTGTAACAAGTACTGTATATTTAGGACAGTATACTGTAACAAGTACTGTATATTTAGGACAGTATACTGTAACAAGTACTGTATATTTAGGACAGTATACTGTAACAAGTACTGTATATTTAGGACAGTATACTGTAACAAGTACTGTATATTTAGGACAGTATACTGTAACAAGTACTGTATATTTAGGACAGTATACTGTAACAAGTACTGTATATTTAGGACAGTATACTGTAACAAGTACTGTATATTTAGGACAGTATGCTGTAACAAGTACTGTATATTTAGGACAATATACTGTAACAAGTACTGTATATTTAGGACAGTATACTGTAACAAGTACTGTATATTTAGGACAGTATACTGTAACAAGTACTGTATATTTAGGACAGTATACTGTAACAAGTACTGTATATTTAGGACAGTATACTGTAACAAGTACTGTATATTTAGGACAGTATACTGTAACAAGTACTGTATATTTAGGACAGTATACTGTAACAAGTACTGTATATTTAGGACAGTATACTGTAACAAGTACTGTATATTTAGGACAGTATACTGTAACAAGTACTGTATATTTAGGACAGTATACTGTAACAAGTACTGTATATTTAGGACAGTATACTGTAACAAGTACTGTATATTTAGGACAGTATACTGTAACAAGTACTGTATATTTAGGGCAGTATACTGTAACAAGTACTGTATATTTAGGACAGTATACTGTAACAAGTACTGTATATTTAGGACAGTATACTGTAACAAGTACTGTATATTTAGGACAGTATACTGTAACAAGTACTGTATATTTAGGACAGTATACTGTAACAAGTACTGTATATTTAGGACAGTATACTGTAACAAGTACTGTATATTTAGGACAGTATAGTGTAACAAGTACTGTATATTTAGGACAGTATACTGTAACAAGTACTGTATATTTAGGACAGTATACTGTAACAAGTACTGTATATTTAGGACAGTATACTGTAACAAGTACTGTATATTTAGGACAGTATACTGTAACAAGTACTGTATATTTAGGACAGTATACTGTAACAAGTACTGTATATTTAGGACAGTATACTGTAACAAGTACTGTATATTTAGGACAGTATACTGTAACAAGTACTGTATATTTAGGACAGTATACTGTAACAAGTACTGTATATTTAGGACAGTATACTGTAACAAGTACTGTATATTTAGGACAATATACTGTAACAAGTACTGTATATTTAGGACAGTATGCTGTAACAAGTACTGTATATTTAGGACAGTATACTGTAACAAGTACTGTATATTTAGGACAGTATACTGTAACAAGTACTGTATATTTAGGACAGTATACTGTAACAAGTACTGTATATTTAGGACAGTATACTGTAACAAGTACTGTATATTTAGGACAGTATACTGTAACAAGTACTGTATATTTAGGACAGTATACTGTAACAAGTACTGTATATTTAGGACAGTATAGTGTAACAAGTACTGTATATTTAGGACAGTATACTGTAACAAGTACTGTATATTTAGGACAGTATACTGTAACAAGTACTGTATATTTAGGACAGTATACTGTAACAAGTACTGTATATTTAGGACAGTATACTGTAACAAGTACTGTATATTTAGGACAGTATACTGTAACAAGTACTGTATATTTAGGGCAGTATACTGTAACAAGTACTGTATATTTAGGACAGTATAGTGTAACAAGTACTGTATATTTAGGACAGTATACTGTAACAAGTACTGTATATTTAGGACAGTATACTGTAACAAGTACTGTATATTTAGGACAGTATACTGTAACAAGTACTGTATATTTAGGACAGTATAGTGTAACAAGTACTGTATATTTAGGACAGTATACTGTAACAAGTACTGTATATTTAGGACAGTATACTGTAACAAGTACTGTATATTTAGGACAGTATACTGTAACAAGTACTGTATATTTAGGACAGTATACTGTAACAAGTACTGTATATTTAGGACAGTATACTGTAACATCATCTGGAGTCACAATACAACATTTCTATATAAACGACGTTCTCTCTTTCGTAAATTAATTCGTTCATTCGTTATCTGCTGACATATTTGATCTATCAGACAGAATCGAGTGGAACGCTTTAGCCTGATCACATTTGCCAACATCCAACTGGCAGTCATCCTCTATACAGGAAGTCTTTGTCAGACCATTGAACAGGTGAGAGAGACCCGGTGATATGAATGGCACACCGTCGATATGGCTGTGTGGTAATTGAAAGCCTCTCTGAGTCAGACTGAGAGCAAAGACAGGCCCTATTCCAGAGTTTAAAACGTCTCTTTTCCAGTCCTGTCATACATGGTGAGAGGTAGCAGAGAGGTATGTGTGGTCCCATACGGGAGAGAACGATAAAGATTTAGTCATTTTGAATTCAAAATGGGGGGAAAAAAGGGCATGTTGAACAATAGAGGAATTTGAATGTGATGCAGAGGTGTGATAGGAGAGGGGCGTGTTAAAAACACTTCACCACACACCAGAGCAATCAGGTTTCACATCAAATAGTACACAAAGAAAGACCACACAAGATGTCTGCCTGAGAATACAGCACTGTTTGTTGGCCACTTCGGGAAACGTCCTGAAAATGAACTACTTACTGGAAATTAAAGTTATCAGATACAAAATTAATGGAACGCTTGTTATAGGCAGTAGAGACGTCTTAGTCGTAGCCAAAAGAGTACATAGTGATAAAAGACTTAGTAGGAAGTTATTGCCTTGTGTATATTTCCACCCTGAATATCACTTTAAGAGAACATTTTAGTTCAGAGCTCTAGTTTCCGTGTGGCCTGCGAGGCTTTTTCTCACATCTCTGGAAACCAATCAATCTGAAGGAATAATAACCCTCACAAAACAAATTTACATTCCTGAAGAACACAGTCAGGGGGAACGTCAACTGAACAATGTTCCCCATATAGTTCTCTACTGGAGACGAGATGAATTAGGGGGGTAAGGAAGTCTAGATGAATTAGGGGGGGTAATGAAGACTAGATGAATTAGGGGGGTAATGAAGACTAGATGAATTAGGGGGGTAATGAAGACGATATGAATTAGGGGGGTAATGAAGACTAGATGAATTAGGGGGGTTAATGAAGTCTAGATGAATTAGGGGGGTAATGAAGACTAGATGAATTAGGGGGGTAATGAAGTCCAGATGAATTAGGGGGGTAATGAAGACTAGATGAATTAGGGGGGTAATGAAGACTAGATTAATTAGGGGGGTAATGAAGACTAGATTAATTAGGGGGGGGGGGGTAATGAAGACTAGATGAATTAGGGGGGATAATGAAGACTAGATGAATTAGGGGGGTAATGAAGACTAGATGAATTAGGGGGGTAATGAAGTCTATATGAATTAGGGGGGTAATGAAGACTAGATTAAGTAGGGGGGTAATGAAGACTAGATGAATAAGGGGGGTAATGAAGACTAGATGAATTAGGGGGGTAATGAAGACTAGATGAATTAGGGGGTAATGAAGACTAGATGAATTAGGGGGATAATGAAGTCTAGATGAATTAGGGGGGTAATGAAGACTAGATGAATTAGGGGGGGTAATGAAGACTAGATGAATTAAGGGGATAATGAAGACTAGATGAATTAGGGGGGTAATGAAGACTAGATGAATTAGGGGGGTAATGAAGACTAGATTAAGTAGGGGGGTAATGAAGACTAGATGAATTAGGGGGGTAATGAAGACTAGATGAATTAGGGGGGTAATGAAGACTAGATGAATTAGGGGGGGGGGGTAATGAAGACTAGATGAATTAGGGGGGTAATGAAGTCTATATGAATTAGGGGGGTAATGAAGACTAGATGAATTAGGGGGGTAATGAAGACTAGATGAATTAGGGGGGATAATGAAGTCTAGATGAATTAAGGGGATAATAACCAAGTCCTGGACCATAGACAATATAATTTTTTTATTTTTTTTATTTTACCTTTATTTAACTAGGCAAGTCAGTTAAGAACAAATTCTTATTTTCAATGACGGTCTAGGAACAGTGGGTTAACTGGTCTAGGAACAGTGAGTTAACTGCCTGTTCAGGGGCAGAACGACAGATTTGTACCTTGTCAGCTCGGGGATTTGAACTTGCAACCTTTCGGTTACTAGTCCAACGCTCTAACCACTAGGCTACCCTGCCGCCCCAAGTCCTGGACCATAGACAATATAATAACCAAGTCCTGGACCATAGACAATATAATAACCAAGTCCTGGACCATAGACAATATAATAACCAAGTCCTGGACCAGACAATATAATAATAACCAAGTCCTGGACCATAGACAATATAATAACCAAGTCCTAGACCATAGACAATATAATAACCAAGTCCTGGACTATAGACAATATAATAACCAAGTCCTGGACCAGACAATATAATAATAACCAAGTCCTGGACCATAGACAATATAATAACCAAGTCCTGGACCATAGACAATATAATAACCAAGTCCTGGACCATAGACAATATAATAACCAAGTCTAATGTTCAGCAATACTAATAATAGTGTTCCTTTTACCCCATTGAGGAGGTTCTCCCCCCCAAAAATGGTGCAACCTAGAACCTAAAACCTACGGCTGTCCCCATAGGAGAAACCTTTTTGGTTCCAAGTAGAATTTGGTTCTAGGTCGAACCCTTTTCGGTTCCATGTAGAACCAGTTCCACAAAGGGTACTATACTGAACAAAAATATAAACACTACATGTAACAATTACTGTACAGAGTTACAGTTCATATTTGATTTGATTTATAAACATTCATTAGGCCCTAATCTATGGATTTCACATGACTGGGCAGGGGCACAGCCATGGGTGGGCCCGGGAGGGCAGGGGCATAGCCATGAGTAGGCCCGGGAGGGCTTAGGCCCACCCACTGGGGAGCCAGGCCCAGCCAATCAGAATTAGGTTTTTTTTTCCCACAAAAGGGCTTTATTACAGAAACAGATACTCCTCAGTTTCATCAGCTCTCTGGGTGTCTGGTCTCAGATACTCCTCAGTTTCATCAGCTCTCTGGTGACTGGTCTCAGATACTCCTCAGTTTCATCAGCTCTCTGGTGACTGGTCTCAGATACTCCTCAGTTTCATCAGCTCTCTGGGTGACTGGTCTCATATACTCCTCAGTTTCATCAGCTCTCTGGGTGTCTGGTCTCAGATACTCCTCAGTTTCATCAGCTCTCTGGGTGACTGGTCTCATATACTCCTCAGTTTCATCAGCTCTCTGGGTGTCTGGTCTCAGATAGCCCTCAGCTTAATCAGCTCTCTGGGTGGCTAATCTCAGACGATCCCGCAGAAGAAGAAGACAGATGTGGAGGTCCTGGGCTGACGTGGTTATACGTGGTCTGTGGTTGTGAGGCTGGCTGGACGCCCTGCTAAGTTTTCTACAACGATGTTGGTCGAGAAATTAACATTAAATTATCTGGCAACAGCTGTGGTGGACATTCCTGCAGTCAGCATGCCTATTGAATGCTCTCTCAAAACATGAGACATCTGTGGCATTGTGTTGTGTGACAAAACTGCACATTTTAGAGTGGCCTTTTATTGTCCCCAGCACAAGGTGCACCTGTGTAATGATCATGCTGATTAATCAGCTTCTTCATATGCCACACCTGTCAGGTGGATGGATTATCTTGTCAAAGGAGAAATGCTCACTGACAGGGATGTAAACAAATTTGTGCACAAAATTTGCACTACTATGAACCATGTCCAAGTCTCAGAAACAAGCGTAAATGAATACCAGTGGTACTACACAAGAAATAAGCAATGTATATTAAATCAAATGTATTTATATAGCCCTTCTTACATCAGCTGATATCTCAAAGTGCTGTACAGAAACCCAGACCTAAAACCCCCAAACAGCAAGCAATGCAGGTGTAGAAGCACGGTGGCTAGGAAAAACTCACTAGAAAGGCCAGAACATACGAAGAAACCTAGAGAGGAACCAGGCTCACAGCAAGCAATGCAGGTGTAGAAGCACAGTAGTTGACTACTAGCCTCACCGTGGAAGTAACAGTTCCAAATAACACGAGTTATGTCATCTCTCCTTTCATAGTGGTGAGGTATTTTGTCGGTTAAATGAGAGTTGGCCCCCGGGGCGAAGACACAAAGCCTAGTTCCAGGTGCACCAACCACGGCTCTGGGTTTCAGGGTCAAAGGTGACAGTTCATGTGAGTTCAAATCTTTTTGTAACAAGTTCTTACTACATAATGTAGTTGTATGATGGGGAGGGTGTACGATACTCTGAACGACGTACTACAAAACAGACCTCTACAGGACTATATCACTGTTACCACTACAGGACTATATCACTGTTACCACTACAGGACTATATCACTGTTACCACTACAGGACTATATCACTGTTACCACTACAGGACTATATCACTGTTACCACTACATATCTACAGGACTATATCACTGTTACCACTACAGGACTATATTACTGTTACCACTACAGGACTATATCACTGTTACCACTACATATCGACAGGACTATATCACTGTTACCACTACAGGACTATATCACTGTTACCACTACAGGACTATATCACTGTTACCACTACAGGACTATATCACTGTTACCACTACAGGACTATATCACTGTTACCACTACATATCTACAGGACTATATCACTGTTACCACTACAGGACTATATTACTGTTACCACTACAGGACTATATCACTGTTACCACTACATATCGACAGGACTATATCACTGTTACCACTACAGGACTATATCACTGTTACCACTACAGGACTATATCACTGTTACCACTACAGGACTATATCACTGTTACCACTACAGGACTATATCACTGTTACCACTACAGGACTATATCACTGTTACCACTACAGGACTATATCACTGTTATGACTACAGGACTATATCACTGTTACCACTACATATCTACAGGACTATATCACTGTTACCACTACAGGACTATATCACTGTTACCACTACAGGACTATATCACTGTTACCACTACATATCTACAGGACTATATCACTGTTACCACTACATATCTACAGGACTATATCACTGTTACCACTAGAGGACTATATCACTGTTACCACTACAGGACTATATCACTGTTACCACTACAGGACTATATCACTGTTACCACTACAGGACTATATCACTGTTACCACTACAGGACTATATCACTGTTACCACTACAGGACTATATCACTGTTACCACTACAGGACTATATTACTGTTACCACTACAGGACTATATCACTGTTACCACTACAGGACTATATCACTGTTACCACTACAGGACTATATCACTGATACCACTACAGGACTATATCACTGTTACCACTACATATCTACAGGACTATATCACTGTTACCACTACAGGACTATATCACTGTTACCACTACAGGACTATATCACTGTTACCACTACAGGACTATAGCACTGTTACCACTACAGGACTATATCACTGTTACCACTACATATCTACAGGACTATATCACTGTTACCACTACAGGACTATATCACTGTTACCACTACAGGACTATATCACTGTTACCACTACAGGACTATATCACTGTTACCACTACAGGACTATATCACTGTTACCACTACATATCTACAGGACTATATCACTGTTACCACTACATATCTACAGGACTATATCACTGTTACCACTACAGGACTATATCACTGTTACCACTACAGGACTATATCACTGTTACCACTACAGGACTATATCACTGTTACCACTACATGACTATATTACTGTTACCACTACAGGACTATATCACTGTTACCACTACAGGACTATATCACTGTTACCACTACAGGACTATATCACTGTTACCACTACAGGACTATATCACTGTTACCACTACAGGACTATATCACTGTCACCACTACATATCTACAGGACTATATCACTGTTACCACTACAGGACTATATCACTGTTACCACTACAGGACTATATCACTGTTACCACTACATATCTACAGGACTATATCACTGTTACCACTACAGGACTATATCACTGTTACCACTACAGGACTATATCACTGTTACCACTACAGGACTATATCACTGTTACCACTACATATCTACAGGACTATATTACTGTTACCACAACAGGACTATATTACTGTTACCACTACAGGACTATATCACTGTTACCACTACAGGACTATATCACTGTTACCACTACAGGACTATATCACTGTTACCACTACAGGACTATATCACTGTTACCACTACAGGACTATATCACTGTCACCACTACAGGACTACATCACTGTTACCACTACAGGACTATATCACTGTTACCACTACATATCTACAGGACTATATCACTGTTACCACTACAGGACTATATCACTGTTGCCACTACAGGACTATATCACTGTTACCACTACAGGATTATATCACTGTTACCACTACAGGACTATATCACTGTTACCACTACAGGACTATATCACTGTTACCACTACAGGATTATATCACTGTTACCACTACATATCTACAGGACTATATTACTGTTACCACTACAGGACTATATTACTGTTACCACTACAGGACTATATCACTGATACCACTACAGGACTATATCACTGTTACCACTACAGGACTATATCACTGTTACCACTACAGGACTATATTACTGTTACCACTACAGGACTATATTACTGTTACCACTACAGGACTATATTACTGTCACCACTACATATCTACAGGACTATATCACTGTTACCACTACAGGACTATATCACTGTTACCACTACAGGACTATATCACTGTTGCCACTACAGGACTATATCACTGTTACCACTACAGGATTATATCACTGTTACCACTACAGGACTATATCACTGTTACCACTACAGGACTATATCACTGTTACCACTACAGGATTATATCACTGTTACCACTACAGGACTATATTACTGTTACCACTACAGGACTATATCACTGTTACCACTACAGGACTATATCACTGTTACCACTACAGGACTATATCACTGTTACCACTACATATCTACAGGACTATATCACTGTTACCACTACAGGACTATATCACTGTTACCACTACAGGACTATATCACTGTTACCACTACATATCTACAGGATTATATCACTGTTACCACTACAGGACTATATCACTGTTACCACTACATATCTACAGGACTATATCACTGTTACCACTACAGGACTATATCACTGTTACCACTACAGGACTATATCACTGTTACCACTACATATCTACAGGACTATATCACTGTTACCACTACATATCTACAGGACTATATCACTGTTACCACTACAGGACTATATTACCTTCACCACTACAAGACTATATCACTGTTACCACTACATATCTACAGGACTATATCACTGTTACCACTACAGGACTATATCACTGTTACCACTACAGGACTATATCACTGTTACCACTACAGGACTATATCACTGTTACCACTACAGGACTATATCACTGTTACCACTACATATCTACAGGACAATATCACTGATACCACTACAGGACTATATCACTGTTACCACTACATATCTACAGGACTATATCACTGTTACCACTACAGGACTATATCACTGTTACCACTACAGGACTATATCACTGTTACCACTACATATCTACAGGACTATATCACTGTTACCACTACAGGACAATATCACTGATACCACTACAGGATTATATCACTGTTACCACTACAGGACTATATCACTGATACCACTACAGGACTATATCACTGTTACCACTACAGGACTATAGCACTGTTACCACTACATATCTACAGGACTATATCACTGTTACCACTACAGGACTATATCACTGTTACCACTACAGGACTATATCACTGTTATGACTACAGGACTATATCACTGTTACCACTACAGGACTATATCACTGTTACCACTACAGGACTATATCACTGTTACCACTACAGGACTATATCACTGTTACCACTACAGGACTATATCACTGTTACCCCTACAGGACTATATCACTGTTACCACTACAGGACTATATCACTGTTACCACTACAGGACTATATCACTGTCACCACTACAGGACTATATCACTGTTACCACTACAGGACTATATCACTGTTACCACTACATATCTACAGGACTATATCACTGTTACCACTACATATCTACAGGACTATATCACTGTTACCACTACAGGACTATATTACTGTCACCACTACAGGACTATATCACTGTTACCACTACATATCTACAGGACTATATCACTGTTACCACTACAGGACTATATCACTGTTACCACTACAGGACTATATCACTGTTACCACTACAGGACTATATCACTGTTACCACTACAGGACTATATCACTGTTACCACTACAGGACTATATCACTGTTACCACTACATATCTACAGGACTATATCACTGTTACCCCTACAGGACTATATCACTGTTACCACTACAGGACTATATCACTGTTACCACTACAGGACTATATCACTGTCACCACTACAGGACTATATCACTGTTACCACTACAGGACTATATCACTGTTACCACTACATATCTACAGGACTATATCACTGTTACCACTACATATCTACAGGACTATATCACTGTTACCACTACAGGACTATATTACTGTCACCACTACAGGACTATATCACTGTTACCACTACATATCTACAGGACTATATCACTGTTACCACTACAGGACTATATCACTGTTACCACTACAGGACTATATCACTGTTACCACTACAGGACTATATCACTGTTACCACTACAGGACTATATCACTGTTACCACTACATATCTACAGGACTATATCACTGTTACCACTACAGGACTATATCACTGTTACCACTACAGGATTATATCACTGTTACCACTACAGGACTATATCACTGTTACCACTACAGGACTATATCACTGTTACCACTACAGGACTATATCACTGTTACCACTACAGGACTATATCACTGTTACCACTACATATCTACAGGACTATATCACTGTTACCACTACAGGACTATATCATTGTTACCACTACATATCTACAGGACTATATCACTGTTACCACTACAGGACTATATCACTGTTACCACTACAGGATTATATCACTGTTACCACTACAGGACTATATCACTGTTACCACTACATATCTACAGGACTATATCACTGTTACCACTACAGGACTATATCATTGTTACCACTACATATCTACAGGACTATATCACTGTTACCACTACAGGACTATATCACTGTTACCACTACAGGATTATATCACTGTTACCACTACAGGACTATAGCACTGTTACCACTACAGGATTATATCACTGTTACCACTACAGGACTATAGCACTGCTACCACTTTCCTTACTACAGGACTATATCACTGTTACCCCTTTCCTTACTACAGGCACTGCTACACACTGACAAGTCAATGTGCTCTCTATATATGATTACTACATGTCAGTATTGTATTTATCCCCTGCTAGGGGTATAGGCTAATCCAGTCCTTACAATGGCTAATGGCTAACTAACCCAGCCCCTGCTACGACTAACAGATAGCTAACCCACCTCCTGCTACGGCTAACAGCTCGTTAACACAGCCCCTGCTATGGCTAATAGCTAGCTAACCTAGCCCCTGCTATGGCTAATAGCTAGCTAACCTAGCCTCTGCTATGGCTAATAGCTAGCTAACCTATCCCCTGCTATGGCTAATAGCTCGCTAACCCAGTCCCTGCTATGGCTAACAGCTAGCTAACCCAGTCCCTAATATGGCTAACAGCTAGCTAACACAGCCTCTGCTACGACTAACAGCTAGCTAACCCAGTCCCTGCTATGGCTAACAGCTAGCTAACACAGCCCTTGCTACGACTAACAACTAGCTAACCCAGTCCCTGCTATGGCTAACAGCTCGTTAACACAGCCCCTGCTACGACTAACAGCTAGCTAACCCAGACACTCACTTAACATGGCTTATGAATACATATGCCAAATACAAACCTTAATTGTCTGTGAAAAATAATAAAACATTTCAAAGTAAACATTGAGGCTGTCAGCCACTGTCAGCAATTACTTAACCCACAAATATTAAAATGTGTGGTTTGGACTGAGAGTCTTGTGATCTGCTGAGCAGCTGTAGGAATGTATGTATATTGAGTCCCAAACGGCATCCTATTCTCTACATAGTGCACTTCTTTGTGCCCATGGGCCCTGGTAAAAAGTTGTGCACTATATACAAATGTAGGAGCTTAATTTGAACAGTATTTTATTGCTTAGAATGTTTCCTGCACGGAAATGATTTACACAAATTCACTGAAAACCCGCTGTTTTATTACGAGTATTGCGCTTTTCATGTAGCCTACTTTCGTCCAGCTATTCATCCTAACCACTGATCAAGCAACATTATGGACTAAACGATCAAATCCTGTTGCTGTTGGATTATTTCGCTGCAACAATACTGGTCAAATTAAGATCCAACATCGGTAGGGAATAACGGTGGCATTTTGGACACACGTTAGTTCTCCCTCCCGGTGATAGAAGAGACTGCAGCCACGGCAGAAATGGAGAGTTCAGCCCTCAACAATATATAAACATATCATTTCATTAAAGAACCAGTTCTGTTTGTGTATGGTTGAAATTACAGGGAACATGGATTCAGATTGTAGTATTGGGTTACTGTGTTCGGGAATCAAAGCTATAACCGTACTCAGTCGGGCTTCTATCTCTGGTATAATATACACACATATAAGACATGGATAAATGTGTAGAATAGCATGAAATTAGCTATTTATTTTTTTTACACAAAAATCCTTTGCTCCATGCACAATGTGTAGAGTTGCAAGGAATTAGCTTTAAAACTGCACAATTTTCTCTCCGCCAACAAGAGGTGTGTGTACAGTTTGGGGTCGAACGGGTTGCTAGGTGGGGGTCTGTTACATCAGTGTCTTGTCAACAATTTAAAAAGCTCCAATCCATCCCACAAGTATTAACTGTTGAGTAAAATGTTATCGGCAAGTTAACCAAACTGACAGAAAATTGAATTAAACAAGGAATTCGTATTTTAATTAAACAAGGATGAAAGCTAACTATCTAATTCGCTAATGAACTAAACAATAAGTAGAGATCACCAGACATCTGGCCTGTCCCCAGACCCTCATCTGGCCTGTCCTCAGACCATACATCTGGCCTGTCCCCAGACCATACATCTGGCCTGTCCCAAGACCATACATCTGGCCTGTCCCCAGACCCTTATCTGGCCTGTCCTCAGACCATTCATCTGGCCTGTCCCCAGACCCTCATCTGGCCTGTCCCCAGACCATTCATCTGGCCTGTCCCCAGACCATTCATCTGGCCTGTCCCCAGACCCTCATCTGGCCTGTCCCCAGACCATTCATCTGGCCTGTCCCCAGACCATTCATCTGGCCTGTCCCCAGACCCTCATCTGGCCTGTCCTCAGACCATATATCTGGCCTGTCCCCAGACCCTCATCTGGCCTGTCCCCAGACCATTCATCTGGCCTGTCCCCAGACCCTCATCTGGCCTGTCCCCAGACCATACATCTGGCCTGTCCCAAGACCATACATCTGGCCTGTCCCCAGACCCTCATCTGGCCTGTCCTCAGACCATACATCTGGCCTGTCTCCAGACCCTCATCTGGCCTGTCCTCAGACCATACATCTGGCCTGTCCCCAGACCATTCATCTGGCCTGTCCCCAGACCCTCATCTGGCCTGTCCCCAGACCTTTCATCTGGCCTGTCCCCAGACCATTCATCTGGCCTGTCCCCAGACCCTCATCTGGCCTGTCCCCAGACCCTCATCTGGCCTGTCCCCAGACCATTCATCTGGCCTGTCCCCAGACCCTCATCTGGCCTGTCCTCAGACCATATATCTGGCCTGTCCCCAGACCCTCATCTGGCCTGTCCCCAGACCATTCATCTGGCCTGTCCCCAGACCCTCATCTGGCCTGTCCCCAGACCATACATCTGGCCTGTCCCAAGACCATACATCTGGCCTGTCCCCAGACCCTCATCTGGCCTGTCCCCAGACCATTCATCTGGCCTGTCCCCAGACCCTCATCTGGCCTGTCCCCAGACCCTCATCTGGCCTGTCCCCAGACCATTCATCTGGCCTGTCCCCAGACCCTCATCTGGCCTGTCCCCAGACCATTCATCTGGCCTGTCCCCAGGCCATATATCTGGCCTGTCCCCAGACCCTCATCTGGCCTGTCCCCAGACCATTCATCTGGCCTGTCCCCAGACCCTCATCTGGCCTGTCCCCAGACCATTCATCTGGCCTGTCCCCAGGCCATATATCTGGCCTGTCCCCAGACCCTCATCTGGCCTGTCCCCAGGGCTTTATCACTGATACTCCCCACCTCCCTCCCGTGCTGCTGATCTGTTGATTAATTTAATTGATTCACTGTGTGAATGAATCTGGAAATGAATGAAAGCTGAAGGAGTTTAGGTGAAAATGTAAATTATGGTAAATAGCTATAGTTTTTGATTAAATAATATTTAGTATTTGGTATTTAGCTAAGCAATAATCCAAGTACAAAATCTAAAAAACTAAAACTAAATTATATTAAAATCTTAACTTGACTTAACTATACTTTGTGTCAAAAATAATGGAGATGTAAACAGGAAGTGATTAACTAGATCCTGTTCAAACTGACACACACAACTTAGTCTTCCATCAACCACAGGATCATATCTATTTATTGCCAGCTGGTTAAGTAAAAAAAAGAAAACGAGCTGACAAGGTAAAAAAAAATCTGTCGTTCTTCCCCTGAACAAGGCAGTTAACCCCCACTGTTCCCCGGTAGGCCATCATTGTAAATAAGAATTAGTTCGTAACTGACTTGCCCTAGTTAAATAAAATAAAGGACACCAGGCTAGATCAGCCTGCTGTAGGACACCAGGCTAGTTCAGACTGCTGTAGGACACCAGGCTAGATCAGACTGCTGTAGGACCCCAGGCTAGATCAGACTGCTGTAGGACACCAGGCTAGTTCAGACTGCTGTAGGACACCAGGCTAGATCAGCCTGCTGTAGGACACCAGGCTAGTTCAGACTGCTGTAGGACTCCAGGCTAGATCAGACTGCTGTAGGACACCAGGCTAGATCAGACTGCTGTAGGACACCAGGCTAGATCAGACTGCTGTAGGACTCCAGGCTAGATCAGACTGCTGTAGGACACCAGGCTAGATCAGACTGCTGTAGGACTCCAGGCTAGATCAGACTGCTGTAGGACACCAGGCTAGATCAGACTGCTGTAGGGCACCAGGCTAGTTCAGACTGCTGTAGGACCCCAGGCTAGTTCAGACTGCTGTAGGACACCAGGCTAGTTCAGACTGCTGTAGGACACCAGGCTAGTTCAGACTGCTGTAGGGCACCAGGCTAGTTCAGACTGCTGTAGGACCCTAGGCTAGTTCAGACTGCTGTAGGACACCAGGCTAGTTCAGACTGCTGTAGGACACCAGGCTAGTTTAAACTGCTGTAGGACACCAGGCTAGATCAGACTGCTGTAGGACACCAGGCTAGATCAGACTGCTGTAGGACACCAGGCTAGATCAGACTGCTGTATGACACCAGGCTAGATCAGACTGCTGTAGGACACCAGGCTAGATCAGACTGCTGTAGGACACCAGGCTAGATCAGACTGCTGTAGGACACCAGGCTAGTTTAAACTGCTGTAGGACACCAGGCTAGATCAGACTGCTGTAGGACACCAGGCTAGATCAGACTGCTGTAGGACACCAGGCTAGTTCAGACTGCTGTAGGACACCAGGCTAGTTCAGACTGCTGTAGGACACCAGGCTAGTTTTAACTGCTGTAGGACACCAGGCTAGATCAGACTGCTGTAGGACACCAGGCTAGATCAGACTGCTGTAGGACACCAGGCTAGATCAGACTGCTGTAGGACACCAGGCTAGATCAGACTGCTGTAGGACACCAGGCTAGTTCAGACTGCTGTAGGACACCAGGCTAGTTCAGACTGCTGTAGGACACCAGGCTAGTTCACACTGCTGTAGGACACCAGGCTAGATCAGACTGCTGTAGGACACCAGGCTAGATCAGACTGCTGTAGGACACCAGGCTAGATCAGACTGCTGTAGGACACCAGGCTAGATCAGACTGCTGTAGGACACCAGGCTAGATCAGACTGCTGTAGGGCACCAGGCTAGTTCAGACTGCTGTAGGGCACCAGGCTAGTTTAAACTGCTGTAGGACACCAGGCTAGATCAGACTGCTGTAGGACACCAAGCTAGATCAGACTGCTGTAGGACACCAGGCTAGATCAGACTGCTGTAGGACACCAGGCTAGATCAGACTGCTGTAGGACACCAGGCTAGATCAGACTACTGTAGGACACCAGGCTAGATCAGACTGCTGTAGGACACCAGGCTAGATCAGACTGCTGTAGGGCACCAGGCTAGTTCAGACTGCTGTAGGACACCAGGCTAGATCAGACTGCTGTAGGACTCCAGGCTAGTTCAGACTGCTGTAGGACACCAGGCTAGATCAGACTGCTGTAGGACACCAGGCTAGTTCAGACTGCTGTAGGACCCCAGGCTAGTTCAGACTGCTGTAGGACACCAGGCTAGATCAGCCTGCTGTAGGACACCAGGCTAGATCAGACTGCTGTAGTACTCCAGGCTAGTTCAGACTGCTGTAGGACACCAGGCTAGTTCAGACTGCTGTAGGACACCCGGCTAGTTCAGACTGCTGTAGGACACCCGGCTAGATCAGACTGCTGTAGGGCACCAGGCTAGTTCAGACTGCTGTAGGACACCAGGCTAGATCAGACTGCTGTAGGACACCAGGCTAGTTCAGACTGCTGTAGGACACCAGGCTAGATCAGACTGCTGTAGGACACCAGGCTAGATAAGACTGCTGTAGGGCACCAGGCTAGATCAGACTGCTGTAGGACACCAGGTTAGATCAGACTGCTGTAGGACACCAGGCTAGATCAGACTGCTGTAGGGCACCAGGCTAGATCAGACTGCTATAGGGCACCAGGCTAGATCAGACTGCTGTAGGACACCAGGCTAGTTCAGACTGCTGTAGGACCCCAGGCTAGTTCAGACTGCTGTAGGACACCAGGCTAGTTCAGACTGCTGTAGGACACCAGGCTAGATCAGACTGCTGTAGGGCACCAGGCTAGATCAGACTGCTGTAGGACACCAGGCTAGATCAGACTGCTGTAGGACACCAAGCTAGTTCAGACTGCTGTAGGACACCAGGCTAGATCAGACTGCTATAGGGCACCAGGCTAGATCAGACTGCTGTAGGACACCAGGCTAGATCAGACTGCTGTAGAACACCAGGCTAGATCAGACTGCTGTAGGACACCAGGCTAGATCAGACTGCTGTAGGACACCAGGCTAGATCAGACTGCTGTAGGACACCAGGCTAGATCAGACTGCTGTAGGACACCAGGCTAGATCAGACTGCTGTAGGACACCAGGCTAGATCAGACTGCTGTAGGACACCAGGCTAGATCAGACTGCTGTAGGACACCAGGCTAGATCAGACTGCTGTAGGACACCAGGCTAGATCAGACTGCTGTAGGACACCAGGCTAGTTCAGACTGCTGTAGGACACCAGGCTAGTTCAGACTGCTGTAGGACACCAGGCTAGATCAGACTGCTGTAGAACACCAGGCTAGATCAGACTGCTGTAGGACACCAGGCTACATCAGCCTGCTGTAGGACACCAGGCTAGATCAGACTGCTGTAGGACACCAGGCTAGATCAGACTGCTGTAGGACACCAGGCTAGATCAGACTGCTGTAGGACACCAGGCTAGATCAGACTGCTGTAGGACACCAGGCTAGATCAGACTGCTATAGGACACCAGGCTAGTTCAGACTGCTGTAGGACACCAGGCTAGTTCAGACTGCTATAGGACACCAGGCTAGTTCAGACTGCTGTAGGACACCAGGCTAGATCAGACTGCTATAGGACACCAGGCTAGTTCAGACTGCTGTAGGACACCAGGCTAGTTTAAACTGCTCTCTGTCTGCTCTGTAGGACAACAGCAGCAGATCGTAAGCAGATATCCTCTGTGATTCAAGGCAGTTATTTTTTTTACAGTGACATCAAGAATCAATCCTTCAACCTCATGACTTTTCCTTCTGCCAGCCACCGTGGAGCCAGGGGTTAAAGCCAGGGGGAACCAGGGACTCTGGCGGACAGCCACCCGATAACAGTGTGCCTCGACTGGGACTGGCTCTGCCTCTGGGCTGCCTAGCCAGGAGCTACTGGGACTTTTAGTACTGGGATGTGAGTTCAACTGAAATATGTGTGAGTGAGTGTGGGGGGGTTCTACTGATGGGAGTTGAACTCCACAGCCTCCCTCTGATCCACTTCCCTTACCACTGGTACGCACCCCAGCCATGGAAATGACATTCTTGAAATTACTGCTAATGCATAAGTGTGTGTGTGGGTTGGGGTGGGGGGGGTGTCGTGTATGGGTTGGGGTGGGGGGTCGTCGTGTGTGTGGGTGTGACTCACCAGAAAGGCTGAGAGACTGATATCAAAAAGGGGAGAAAAAGTGATAGTTTGGGATTGGCTGTTTTCAACTGTTATCCTTCAGACGATACTAAACGGGATGTTTCCAACTGTCATCCTTCAGACGTTACTAAATGGGCTGTTTCCAACTGTTATCCTGCAGACGATACTAAATGGGCTGTTTCCAACTGTTATCCTGCAGACGTTACTAAATGGGATGTTTCCAACTGTCATCCTTCAGACGTTACTAAATGGGCTGTTTCCAACTGTCATCCTGCAGACGATACTAAATGGGCTGTTTCCAACTGTCATCCTGCAGACGTTACTAAATGGGCTGTTTCCAACTGTCCTCCTTCAGACGTTACTAAATGGGCTGTTTCCAACTGTCATCCTTCAGACGTTACTAAATGGGCTGTTTCCAACTGTCATCCTACAGACGATACTAAACGGGATGTTTCCAACTGTCATCCTTCAGACGATACTAAATGGGCTGTTTCCAACTGTCATCCTGCAGACGTTACTAAATGGGCTGTTTCCAACTGTCATCCTACAGACGTTACTAAATGGGCTGTTTCCAACTGTCATCCTTCAGACGATACTAAATGGGCTGTTTCCAACTGTCATCCTGCAGACGATACTAAATGGGCTGTTTCCAACTGTCATCCTTCAGACGATACTAAATGGGCTGTTTCCAACTGTTATCCTGCAGACGATACTAAATGGGCTGTTTCCAACTGTTATCCTTCAGACGATACTAAATGGGCTGTTTCCAACTGTCATCCTTCAGACGATACTAAATGGGCTGTGTCCAACTGTCATCCTTCAGACGATACTAAATGGGCTGTTTCCAACTGTTATCCTTCAGACGATACTAAATGGGCTGTTTCCAACTGTCATCCTTCAGACGATACTAAATGGGCTGTTTCCAACTGTCATCCTTCAGACGTTACTAAATGGGCTGTTTCCAACTGTCATCCTTCAGACGTTACTAAATGGGCTGTTTCCAACTGTCATCCTTCAGACGATACTAAATGGGCTGTTTCCAACTGTCATCCTTCAGACGATACTAAATGGGCTGTTTCCAACTGTCATCCTTCAGACGTTACTAAATGGGCTGTTTCCAACTGTCATCCTTCAGACGATACTAAATGGGCTGTGTCCAACTGTCATCCTTCAGACGATACTAAATGGGCTGTTTCCAACTGTCATCCTTCAGACGATACTAAATGGGCTGTGTCCAACTGTCATCCTTCAGACGTTACTAAATGGGCTGTTTCCAACTGTCATCCTTCAGACGTTACTAAATGGGCTGTTTCCAACTGTCATCCTTCAGACGATACTAAATGGGCTGTTTCCAACTGTCATCCTACAGACGATACTAAATGGGCTGTTTCCAACTGTCATCCTTCAGACGATACTAAATGGGCTGTTTCCAACTGTTATCCTGCAGACGATACTAAATGGGCTGTTTCCAACTATTATCCTGCAGACGTTACTAAATGGGCTGTTTCCAACTGTCATCCTACAGACGATACTAAATGGGCTGTTTCCAACTGTCATCCTTCAGACGATACTAAATGGGCTGTTTCCAACTGTCATCCTTCAGACGTTACTAAATGGGCTGTTTCCAACTGTCATCCTTCAGACGTTACTAAATGGGCTGTTTCCAACTGTTATCCTGCAGACGTTACTAAATGGGCTGTTTCCAACTGTCATCCTGCAGACGTTACTAAATGGGCTGTTTCCAACTGTCATCCTGCAGACGTTACTAAATGGGCTGTTTCCAACTGTCATCCTGCAGACGTTACTAAATGGGCTGTTTCCAACTGTCATCCTGCAGACGTTACTAAATGGGCTGTTTCCAACTGTCATCCTGCAGACGTTACTAAATGGGCTGTTTCCAACTGTCATCCTTCAGACGTTACTAAATGGGCTGTTTCCAACTGTCATCCTGCAGACGTTACTAAATGGGCTGTTTCCAACTGTCATCCTTCAGACGTTACTAAATGGGGCTCCAAGATACAACGCTCTGAAACCCAAACGACATCAGGGCATATTTCTCACACCACTGACTGAGATAAACACACGCCAGCTTCCACATGATTCACTCTGGCAGAGAACAAAGCCAAGCCCTCTGTCTGTGTCCCAAGTGGTAGCCTATTCTCTAGTAGTGCACTACTGTTGACCAGGGCCGATAGGGAATAGGGTGCCACACAGGACATAGACTATGTCTCTGGCTGCATATCTCTAAAGGGGTCATTTTAGAGAAATCCTCAAAATATAGTTGTTCACACACACACACACACTTTGGTTGGTGCTGGTCATCATTACTTAAAGGTAACGTCATCCTTTCAAGGCATCAGTTTCACACCTCTGGGAAGCAGCAGTTTAAAGTTAAACAGTGTTTTAATACGCAGCAGTAACACACATGATTACAGATGCCAAAAGAACAGTGTGTACAGTGGGAGGAAGGCAAGACTGGCAAAACAGAGAGAGAGAGGGAGAGAGAGAGATGCCTAACTCTCTAGAATGAGACTTGGCAGGAGTAGCCACAGCCCTCAGCTCTCAGCCCTCAGCTCTCAGCCCTCAGCTCTCAGCTCTCAGGTCTCAGCCCTCAGCTCTCAGCCCTCAACTCTCATCCCTCAGGTCTCAGCCCTCAGGTCTCAGCCCTCAGGTCTCATCCCTCAGGTCTCAGCCCTCAGGTCTCAGCCCTCAGGTCTCAGCCCTTAGGTCTCAGCCCTCTGGTCCATTATAGAGCTCCATTATAAACCTGCTCAGCTTCCAGGTCTCAGTTAAATGAACCAGACAATGTGGCAACAAGTGGATTCTGGGAATATCACACCTGAATCTGAGAGCGTTGGCATACGGATCACAGCTGAGCCGAGAGACCGGTCGGCAGGTCAAAAGAGGGACCGCGATGCTTATAAGCGATGGTCTTCTCAGGTCTGTAGGGTTGGATCTTTATCTCCTTCAGTCTAGCAAAGCCCTCTCTATTCTGCCGTGCTCACAAAGAGAACGATTTAAGCTGTTTGTTCTAAAGTAGCTTTAATCAGATTTAATTTTCAACACGTTTAATTTAATGCCTGACCTCAGACTGAACCAAGATGGTACCCTATTCCCTTTATAGTGCACTAGTTCTGACCAGACCCAATAGGGAATAGGGTGCCATTTGACCAGGGCCCATAGGGAATAGGGTGCCATTTGACCAGGGCCCATAGGGAATAGGGTGCCATTTGACCAGGGGCCCATAGGGAATAGGGTGCCATTTGACCAGGGCCCATAGGGAATAGGGTGCCATTTGACCAGGGCCCATAGAGAATAGGGTGCCATTTGACCAGGGCCCATAGGGAATAGGGTGCCATTTGACCAGGGGCCCATAGGGAATAGGGTGCCATTTGACCAGGGCCCATAGGGAATAGGGTGCCACCTCATAAAACATTTTAGAAGGGTAGGGTACTGGAGTACTGAAAACAATCATTTTGAACAAGTCTTATTTCGATATATTTTTTTAATTACTTAAATCTCTGAGCAACTGCATTAGTATAAAAAATATATAATTTCCCTTTTTTTTCTCCATACAACATAGCTCTGTATTTGTTATGTATTTTATACAGTCATTTTTTTTGCTTATCTTTATCAAGGGTTCCAGTAATTACAGACCAGACTGTAGAAACAGTCAGCTCATAAGCAGTGTATTAAAGATGATTCACTTTTCATAGCTCCATACTGAATCAATCAATAGTCAAGCAGGCTGAATCATGACAAAGGCTAGCCACGACATTGTTGTAGGCTTACACACCAACCCACAAAATTATGATCTCAAAGAATCTTGGATTCCTTTCTCCTTATCTTGGCATCAGAGGGTGTGATCATTAATCATCCTCTTCCTTATTCTCATCATCATCATCATCCTCACTGACCTGCTCCGAAGGCGAAGAAGAAGCTGTTGTCAGGGTGTTCTTCCATCAGAGCCTTGACCCTGTTCCCCATCCTGTCGTTCCTCTTGTAGATCAGTTCCTGTCTGAAGTAGCTGTCTATCTCCTGGGCCGTTATCTGTTCACTGGGGCGCAGGGTCACGTTGTTGAAGTTGGGGACCTGCAGAGAGGGGGGGGGGGGTGAGCAGTGAGAGATTTATCCATCAGGTCTAAACTAAATTGGTCAGAAATTTAAAAAGTCCTGTAAAAATAAGGTGATACCAATGGGTCTCTTCTTTGGGCTTGTGGGGTCATTAGTGTTAGGGGTCGTTAGTGTTTAGGGGTCGTTAGTGTTTAGGGGTCGTTAGTGTTTAGGGGTCGTTAGTGTTAGGGGTCGTTAGTGTTAGGGGTCATTAGTGTTTAGGGGTCGTTAGTGTTTAGGGGTCGTTAGTGTTTAGGGGTCGTTAGTGTTAGGGGTCATTAGTGTTTAGGGGTCGTTAGTGTTTAGGGGTCGTTAGTGTTTAGGGGTCGTTAGTGTTAGGGGTCATTAGTGTTTAGGGGTCGTTAGTGTTTAGGGGTCGTTAGTGTTTAGGGGTCGTTAGTGTTTAGGGGTCGTTAGTGTTAGGGGTCATTAGTGTTTAGGGGTCGTTAGTGTTTAGGGGTCGTTAGTGTTTAGGGGTCGTTAGTGTTTAGGGGTCGTTAGTGTTTAGGGGTCATTAGTGTTTAGGGGTCGTTAGTGTTAGGGGTCGTTAGTGTTTAGGGGTCGTTAGTGTTAGGGGTCGTTAGTGTTTAGGGGTCGTTAGTGTTTAGGGGTCGTTAGTGTTTAGGGGTCGTTAGTGTTTAGGGGTCGTTAGTGTTTAGGGGTCATTAGTGTTAGGGGTCGTTAGTGTTAGGGGTCGTTAGTGTTTAGGGGTCGTTAGTGTTTAGGGGTCGTTAGTGTTTAGGGGTCGTTAGTGTTTAGGGGTCGTTAGTGTTAGGGGTCGTTAGTGTTTAGGGGTCATTAGTGTTTAGGGGTCGTTAGTGTTTAGGGGTCGTTAGTGTTTAGGGGTCGTTAGTGTTTAGGGGTCGTTAGTGTTTAGGGGTCGTTAGTGTTTAGGGGTCGTTAGTGTTTAGGGGTCGTTAGTGTTTAGGGGTCATTAGTGTTAGGGGTCGTTAGTGTTAGGGGTCGTTAGTGTTTAGGGGTCGTTAGTGTTAGGGGTCGTTAGTGTTTAGGGGTCGTTAGTGTTTAGGGGTCGTTAGTGTTTAGGGGTCGTTAGTGTTTAGGGGTCGTTAGTGTTTAGGGGTCGTTAGTGTTTAGGGGTCGTTAGTGTTTAGGGGTCGTTAGTGTTAGGGGTCGTTAGTGTTTAGGGGTCGTTAGTGTTTAGGGGTCGTTAGTGTTTAGGGGTCGTTAGTGTTAGGGGTCATTAGTGTTTAGGGGTCGTTAGTGTTAGGGGTCGTTAGTGTTTAGGGGTCGTTAGTGTTTAGGGGTCGTTAGTGTTTAGGGGTCGTTAGTGTTAGGGGTCGTTAGTGTTAGGGGTCGTTAGTGTTTAGGGGTCGTTAGTGTTTAGGGGTCGTTAGTGTTAGGGGTCGTTAGTGTTAGGGGTCATTAGTGTTAGGGGTCGTTAGTGTTTAGGGTCGTTAGTGTTTAGGGTCGTTAGTGTTTAGGGTCGTTAGTGTTTAGGGGTCGTTGGTGTTAGGGGTCGTTAGTGTTAGGGGTCGTTAGTGTTAGGGGTCGTTAGTGTTTAGGGGTCGTTAGTGTTAGGGGTCGTTAGTGTTTAGGGGTCGTTAGTGTTTAGGGGTCGTTTGTGTTAGGGGTCGTTAGTGTTAGGGGTCGTTAGTGTTTAGGGGTCGTTAGTGTTTAGGGGTCGTTTGTGTTAGGGGTCGTTAGTGTTAGGGGTCGTTAGTGTTTAGGGGTCGTTAGTGTTAGGGGTCGTTAGTGTTAGGGGTCGTTAGTGTTAGAGGTCGTTGGTGTTTAGGGGTCGTTAGTGTTAGGGGTCGTTAGTGTTAGGGGTCGTTAGTGTTAGGGGTCGTTAGTTTTAGGGGTCGTTAGTGTTAGGGGTCGTTAGTGTTAGGGGTCGTTGGTTTTAGGGGTCGTTAGTGTTAGGGGTCGTTAGTGTTAGGGGTCGTTAGTGTTAGGGGTCGTTAGTGTTAGGGGTCGTTAGTGTTAGGGGTCGTTAGTGGTAGGGGTCATTAGTGTTAGGGGTCGTTAGTTTTAGGGGTCGTTAGTGTTTAGGGGTCGTTAGTGTTTAGAAGTCGTTAGTGTTAGGGGTCGTTAGTTTTAGGGGTCGTTAGTGTTAGGGGTCGTTAGTGTTTAGGGGTCATTAGTTTTCTAGGGGTCGTTAGTGTTTAGGGGTCGTTAGTGTTTAGGGGTCGTTAGTGTTTAGGGGTCGTTAGTGTTAGTGGTCGTTAGTGTTAGGGGTCGTTAGTGTTAGGGGTCGTTAGTGTTAGGCGTCGTTAGTGTTAGGCGTCGTTAGTGTTAGGGGTCGTTAGTGTTAGGGGTCATTAGTGTTAGGGGTCGTTAGTGTTAGGGGTCGTTAGTGTTAGGGGTCGTTAGTGTTAGGGGTCGTTAGTGTTAGGGGTCGTTAGTGTTAGGCGTCGTTAGTGTTTAGGGGTCATTAGTTTTAGGGGTCGTTAGTGTTAGGGGTCATTCGTGTTAGGGGTCGTTAGTGTTAGGGGTCGTTAGTGTTAGGGGTCGTTAGTGTTTAGGGGTCGTTAGTGTTAGGGGTCGTTAGTTTTAGGGGTCGTTAGTGTTAGGGGTCGTTAGTGTTAGGGGTCGTTAGTGTTAGGGGTCGTTAGTGTTAGGGGTCGTTAGTGTTAGGGGTCGTTAGTGTTTAGGGGTCGTTAGTGTTAGGGGTCGTTAGTTTTAGGGGTCGTTAGTGTTAGGGGTCGTTAGTGTTAGGGTCGTTAGTGTTTAGGGGTCGTTAGTTTTAGGGGTCGTTAGTGTTTAGGGGTCATTAGTTTTAGGGGTCGTTAGTGTTAGGGGTCGTTATTGTTAGGGGTCATTAGTGTTAGGGGTCATTAGTGTTAGGGGTCGTTAGTGTTAGGGGTCGTTAGTGTTAGGGGTCGTTAGTTTTAGGGGTCGTTAGTGTTAGGGGTCGTTAGTGTTAGGGGTCGTTAGTGTTTAGGGGTCGTTAGTGTTAGGGGTCATTAGTGTTAGGGGTCGTTGGTTTTAGGGGTCATTCGTGTTAGGGGTCGTTAGTTTTAGGGGTCGTTAGTGTTAGGGGTCATTAGTGTTAGGGGTCGTTAGTTTTAGGGGTCGTTAGTGTTAGGGGTCATTAGTGTTTAGGGGTCGTTAGTGTTTAGGGGTCGTTAGTGTTAGCGGTCGTTAGTGTTAGGGGTCGTTAGTGTTAGGGGTCGTTAGTGTTAGGGGTCGTTAGTGTTAGGGGTCGTTAGTGTTAGGGGTTAGGAGTAACGGGGTGTGGTGGTTGTAGTGTTAGGGGTCGTTAGTGTTAGGGGTCGTTAGTGTTAGGGGTCGTTAGTGTTTAGGGGTCGTTAGTGTTAGGGGTCGTTAGTGTTTAGGGGTCGTTAGTGTTAGGGGTCGTTAGTGTTTAGGGGTCGTTAGTGTTAGGGGTCGTTAGTGTTAGGGGTCGTTAGTGTTAGGGGTCGTTAGTGTTAGGGGTCGTTAGTGTTATGGGTCGTTAGTTTTTAGGGGTCGTTAGTGTTAGGGGTCGTTAGTGTTAGGGGTCGTTAGTGTTAGGGGTCGTTAGTGTTTAGGGGTCGTTAGTGTTAGCGGTCGTTAGTGTTAGGGGTCGTTAGTGTTAGGGGTCGTTAGTGTTAGGGGTCGTTAGTGTTAGGGGTTAGGAGTAACGGGGTGTGGTGGTTGTAGTGTTAGAGGTCGTTAGTGTTAGGGGTCAGAGGTTGGTTGAGGTCTCCACAGTGTTAGGGGTCAGGGTGGTTATAACTGACCTGAGAGGTGTCGTGGTTGTAGTGTTAGGGGTCGTTAGTGTTAGGGGTCAGAGGTCAGGGTCAGTGTTAGGGGTCGTTAGTGTTAGGGGTCAGGGTTAGGGGTCAGGGTGGTTGTAACTGACCTGTGAGGTGTCGTGGTTGAAGATGATGGAGTTGAGGTCTCCACAGTGTTAGGGGTCAGAGGTTGGGGTCAGTGGTCAGGGTGGTTATTACTGACCTGTGAGGTGTCGTGGTTGAAGATGATGGAGTTGAGGTCTCCACAGTTGTAGTGCTTGATGAGGTCCTCAGTGGTATAGGAGCCCTGCAGAATGCCTGCTCTCACACTCTCCTGCTGTACAAGAGTCTGGTTCAGGGCAAAGATCACCTGGGGAAATATCCACTTTTACTACACGATCAATACCTGGATATTCACTTTCTATACGACCAGAGAGGGAACAGGAGACATTTACTACACGATCAATACCTGGATATTCACTTTCTATACGACCAGAGAGGGAACAGGAGACATTTACTACACGATCAATACCTGGATATTCACTTTCTATACGACCAGAGAGGGAACAGGAGACATTTACTACACGATCAATACCTGGATATTCACTTTCTATATGACCAGAGAGGGAACAGGAGACATTTACTACACGATCAATACCTGGATATTCACTTTCTATATGACCAGAGAGGGAAATATCCACTTTTACTACACGATCAATACCTGGATATTCACTTTCTATATGACCAGAGAGGGAACAGGAGACATTTACTACACGATCAATACCTGGATATTCACTTTCTATATGACCAGAGAGGGAACAGGAGACATTTACTACACGATCAATACCTGGATATTCACTTTCTATATGACCAGAGAGGGAACAGGAGACATTTACTACACGATCAATACCTGGATATTCACTTTCTATACGACCAGAGAGGGAACAGGAGACATTTACTACACGATCAATACCTGGATATTCACTTTCTATATGACCAGAGAGGGAACAGAAGACACAAATATTTACTAAATACATAATAAATAGGAGGTAAGGAATCATTTTGTATTTAACAATACCACTCTACCTATCCTTATTGTATTTAGTAATACCACCCTACCTATCACTATGTATATTAAAAATCCCAAAACACGTTTTAAGTGAGACTAGGCATTGGTCTGAAGCCGAAAAATAAAGGAAATTCACATGAGCACCACAATGTCTACTCCACCCATGCTCTACCAAGGTTTTACAGCACCACAATGCCTACTCCACCCATGCTCTACCAAGGTTTTACAGCACCACAATGCCTACTCCACCCATGCTCTACCAAGGTTTTACACCACCACAATGTCTACTCCACCCATGCTCTACCAAGGTTTTACAGCACCACAATGCCTACTCCACCCATGCTCTACCAAGGTTTTACAGCACCACAATGCCTACTCCACCCATGCTCTACCAAGGTTTTACAGCACACAGCTTTGACCTACTACTGTAACTATGTTGGTCTATTGTACTTCAGACTATGTGTAGGCAGGTTGCTAAGGATTCAAACCTTCTCAAACAGCCTTTATTTTAGCAAACTGATCTCGTGTAAGACAATCGAGCAAGCTCCTGGAAAATATAGAAATAATCAACATGAAAATGAACCTTATAGTTTACTGTAGAAAGATTGTAAGTCGCTCTGGATAAGAGCGTCTGCTAAATGACTTAAATGTAAATGTAAATCTAGTAGTACATTCATTACCTGTAAACAAAATGTTAGTTATAACTAAATATAACATTTACAACCAAATGTACATTCCTCAGATATAGTCAACTTTGTAAATACAACTCAAGGACGGCAGCGATTGCTCTTGACAAGCTATAGGTTTATGCCGCATTTTTTGTTCAAGCCCAGTTCTACCACACCGGATTATATTCAGGTCTTGATGAACAGCTGAGGTCTTGATGAACAGCTGATGTCTTGATGAACAGCTGAGGTCTTGATAAACAGCTGAGGTCTTGATAAACAGCTGAGGTCTTGATGAACAGCTGAGGTCTTGATGAACAGCTGAGGTCTTGATAAACAGCTGAGGTCTTGATGAACAGCTGAGGTCTTGATAAACAGCTGAGGTCTTGATGAACAGCTGAGGTCTTGATGAACAGCTGAGGTCTTGATGAACAGCTGAGGTCTTGATGAACAGCTGAGGTCTTGATGAACAGCTGAGGTCTTGATAAACAGCTGAGGTCTTGATGAACAGCTGAGGTCTTGATGAACAGCTGAGGTCTTGATGAACAGCTGAGGTCTTGATAAACAGCTGAGGTCTTGATGAACAGCTGAGGTCTTGATAAACAGCTGAGGTCTTGATGAACAGCTGAGGTCTTGATGAACAGCTGAGGTCTTGATGAACAGCTGAGGTCTTGATGAACAGCTGAGGTCTTGATAAACAGCTGAGGTCTTGATGAACAGCTGAGGTCTTGATGAACAGCTGAGGTCTTGATGAACAGCTGAGGTCTTGGTGAACAGCTGAGGTCTTGATAAACAGCTGAGGTCTTGATGAACAGCTGAGGTCTTGATGAACAGCTGAGGTCTTGATAAACAGCTGAGGTCTTGATGAACAGCTGAGGTCTTGATGAACAGCTGAGGTCTTGATGAACAGCTGAGGTCTTGATGAACAGCTGATGTCTTGATGAACAGCTGAGGTCTTGATGAACAGCTGATGTCTTGATGAACAGCTGAGGTCTTGATGAACAGCTGAGGTCTTGATGAACAGCTGAGGTCTTGATGAACAGCTGAGGTCTTGATGAACAGCTGAGGTCTTGATGAACAGCTGAGGTCTTGATAACAGATTTTGATTATTCAGGTTCACCATCACCAATAGTTTTGGTAGTTTTGCTTTAAAAAAATCAGGGTATGTGGTTATTTTTAGATATATATGGTAAAGATGATAATTTATAAAGACGACAGCAATCACTTTTGACCAATCACTGCATTGCTGACGCCAGAGTAGAAGAGAATATCACTCCGTAAGAACTTCCAAGCGGTCAAAACCACTCGATATTGAGATGGGGGTGAAATCCAAAATTGTGCTTATATATTAATTGGCTGTAAACAATAAAAATGTATACATTACTAGCTCAAAATCTTTATCTGTAAAAATAACAAATTAATTAGAGGGTTTTGGTGATTTCAGAACCAAAGGGGGACAAATCACAGGCAACACCCCCCCCCCACACACACACAATCTGATAGTGGTAGTGGGGTGGTAGATGTCTAGTCTCCTTTATGGCTCTAATCTGATAGTGGTAGTGGGGTGGTAGATGTCTAGTCTCCTTTGTGGCTCTAATCTGATAGTGGTAGTGGGTGGTAGATGTCTAGTCTCCTTTGTGGCTCTAATCTGATAGCGGTAGTGGGGGGGTAGATGTCTAGTCTCCTTTATGGCTCTAATCTGATAGTGGTAGTGGGGTGGTAGATGTCTAGTCTCCTTTATGGCTCTAATCTGATAGTGGTAGTGGGGTGGTAGATGTCTAGTCTCCTTTGTGGCTCTAATCTGATAGTGGTAGTGGGTGGTAGATATCTAGTCTCCTTTATGTCTCTAATCTGATAGTGGTAGTGGGGTGGTAGATGTCTAGTCTCCTTTATGGCTCTAATCTGATAGTGGTAGTGGGGTGGTAGATGTCTAGTCTCCTTTGTGGCTCTAATCTGATAGCGGTAGTGGGGGGGGTAGATGTCTGGTCTCCTTTATGGCTCTAATCTGATAGTGGTAGTGGGGTGGTAGATGTCTAGTCTCCTTTGTGGCTCTAATCTGATAGCGGTAGTGGGGGGGTAGATGTCTGGTCTCCTTTATGGCTCTAATCTGATAGTGGTAGTGGGGTGGTAGATGTCTAGTCTCCTTTATGGCTCTAATCTGATAGTGGTAGTGGGGTGGTAGATGTCTAGTCTCCTTTATGGCTCTAATCTGATAGTGGTAGTGGGGTGGTAGATACCAAGTCTCCTTTATGGCTCTAATCTGATAGAGGTAGTGGGGTGGTAGATACCTAGTCTCCATTATGGCTCTAATCTGATAGAGGTAGTGGGGTGGTAGATACCTAGTCTCCATTATGGCTCTAATCTGATAGTGGTAGTGGGGTGGTAGATACCTAGTCTCCATTATGGCTCTAATCTGATAGAGGTAGTGGGGTGGTAGATACCTAGTCTCCATTATGGCTCTAATCTGATAGTGGTAGTGGGGTGGTAGATACCAAGTCTCCTTTATGGCTCAGATCAGGTACATACACCGTAGCCATACATGATTTACACACACACGCGTGTGCACATAGAAGTCAGCACAGACAGATCCAGCTCGTTTCAAACTAATACGTATGGTTCCTGTATCGTATCGGTGGCCATGTATCTAGATACTTATAGAATTGTCTTGAAAGGGAAAGACGCACATCCCTACTAACCGTCGATGTCAGTAACTATCCAGTGAACGTGAACTGAAAGACGTTTCATCATAGACGTATTGTCTTTGAATGAAACATACAAGACCTGGATGTTTGGGAATCCACGACGTAATCAAAGAATGGGATGTTGATTCCTACAAAACTCTACTTGTTTTTCTGTGAGTTCTGTTGGAACAGCTTCTTCTACTATTGTGTCACCATGGAGTCTTCCTGTGTTTCCCTGCTGGCCCTGTGCTTCCCTGCCGGCCCTGTGTTTCCCTGCCGGCCCTGTGTTTCCCTGCCGGCCCTGTGCTTCCCTGCCGGCCCTGTGTTTCCCTGCCGGCCCTGTGTTTCCCTGCCAGCCCTGTGCTTCCCTGTGCTTCCCTGCCGGCCCTGTGCTTCCCTGCTGGTCCTGCGTTTCCCTGCTGTGTTTCCCTGCCGGCCCTGTGCTTCCCTGCCGGCCCTGTGTTTCCCTGCCGGCCCTGCGTTTCCCTGCCGGCCCTGTGCTTCCCTGCTGGCCCTGTGTTTCCCTGCTGGCCCTTCGTTTCCCTGCCGGCCCTGTGCTTCCCTGCCGGCCCTGTGCTTCCCTGCCGGCCCTGTGTTTCCCTGCCGGCCCTGTGTTTCCCTGCCGGCCCTGTGTTTCCCTGCCGGCCCTGCGTTTCCCTGCCGGCCATGTGCTTCCCTGCCGGCCCTGTGTTTCCCTGCTGGCCCTGCGTTTCCCTGCCGGCCCTGTGCTTCCCTGCTGGTCCTGCGTTTCCCTGCTGTGTTTCCCTGCTGTGTTTCCCTGCTGCGTTTCCCTGCCGGCCCTGTGCTTCCCTGCCGGCCCTGTGTTTCCCTGCCGGCCCTGCGTTTCCCTGCCGGCCCTGTGCTTCCCTGCCGGCCCTGTGTTTCCCTGCTGGCCCTGCGTTTCCCTGCCGGCCCTGTGCTTCCCTGCCGGCCCTGTGTTTCCCTGCTGGCCCTGCGTTTCCCTGCCGGCCCTGTGCTTCCCTGCTGGTCCTGCGTTTCCCTGCTGTGTTTCCCTGCTGTGTTTCCCTGCCGGCCCTGTGTTTCCCTGCCGGCCCTGTGCTTCAATGCCGGCCCTGTGTTTCCCTGCCGGCCCTGTGTTTCCCTGCCGGCCCTGTGTTTCCCTGCTGGTCCTGTGTTTCCCTGCTGGTCCTGTGTTTCCCTGCCGGCCCTGTGCTTCCCTGCTGGTCCTGCGTTTCCCTGCTGTGTTTCCCTGCTGTGTTTCCCTGCCGGCCCTGTGTTTCCCTGCCGGCCCTGTGCTTCCCTGCTGGCCCTGCGTTTCCCTGCCGGCCCTGTGCTTCCCTGCCGGCCCTGTGTTTCCCTGCTGGCCCTGCGTTTCCCTGCCGGCCCTGTGCTTCCCTGCCGGCCCTGTGTTTCCCTTTTGGCCCTGCGTTTCCCTGCCGGCCCTGTGCTTCCCTGCCGGCCCTGTGCTTCCCTGCCGGCCCTGTGTTTCCCTGCCGGCCCTGTGTTTCCCTGCCGGCCCTGCGTTTCCCTGCCGGCCCTGTGCTTCCCTGCCGGCCCTGTGTTTCCCTGCTGGCCCTGCGTTTCCCTGCCGGCCCTGTGCTTCCCTGCCGGCCCTGTGCTTCCCTGCTGGTCCTGCGTTTCCCTGCTGTGTTTCCCTGCTGTGTTTCCCTGCCGGCCCTGTGTTTCCCTGCCGGCCCTGTGCTTCCCTGCCGGCCCTGTGTTTCCCTGCCGGCCCTGTGTTTCCCTGCCGGCCCTGTGTTTCCCTGCCGGTCCTGTGTTTCCCTGCCGGCCCTGCGTTTCCCTGCCGGCCCTGCGTTTCCCTGCCGGCCCTGTGCTTCCCTGCTGGTCCTGTGTTTCCCTGCCGGCCCTGTGTTTCCCTGCCGGTCCTGTGTTTCCCTGCTGGCCCTGCGTTTCCCTGCCGGCCCTGTGCTTCCCTGCCGGCCCTGTGCTTCCCTGCCGGCCCTGTGTTTCCCTGCCGGCCCTGTGTTTCCCTGCCGGCCCTGTGTTTCCCTGCCGGCCCTGCGTTTCCCTGCCGGCCCTGTGCTTCCCTGCCGGCCCTGCGTTTCCCTGCCGGCCCTGTGCTTCCCTGCCGGCCCTGTGTTTCCCTGCCGGCCCTGTGTTTCCCTGCCGGTCCTGTGTTTCCCTGCCGGTCCTGTGTTTCCCTGCCGGCCCTGTGTTTCCCTGCCGGCCCTGTGTTTCCCTGCCGGCCCTATGCTTCCCTGCCGGCCCTGTCCAGGCCTCTTAAACATCCTGATCATCACAACACACTGGGACTTGAAACCACAGAGCTCTTCATCAACCCACCATTGATCCCTCACAATGGCTCTCCTCTCACAAAAATAAAAAAAAATAAAAAAAATAACACGTCTATTTATTTCTCAACAGCGAAAGTAATTCAAGCAGCCAGGCGTAGCGTGCGAGTCCACAGCTACGTGATGTGTGCAGGGGTACGCATGGATAAGGGGGGCGGCACATGAATATATATTTATATGCACACCCCTACACCGGGACCTTTTTCATGTGTTGTTTTCGACAGTGTTCAGATGACACTTTTCTTCCTCCGGCGGTCATTGTAGTCGGGGGATGGTATAGGAGAAGAGGGCAGAGTTCAGCAGATGCCTTCTTGTCTGCTACAAAGGGCCCCCCCTCTCCCCCCCCTCCCCTCGTCAACCTCTCCACTCCCCACACTTTCATCAGCTCTTGATCAAAGCTGCACTCTGCATATGAAAAGGGTCCCGGCTTTATGCTGCTCAAATTAGCCTATCGCCACCCCGCCAGCCTCCCAAGTCCTCAACAAAACCCATCTGCTCTGTCCAGACTTCATCTTCAGGGACTTTTCTCAGCCCTCGCCTCACAGCCCTTTTTAGCCCCATTACATTATGGTTGCGGAGGGAGGAGTGCCGATCACTCATACAGAAAATAGAGGAGAGAGAGAGAGAGAGAGAGAGAGAGAGAGAGAGAGAGAGAGAGAGAGAGAGAGAGAGAGAGGGAGAGAGAAGGAGAGCTGAATGAATGACAGTTCTTCCTGTGATCTCTTCTCTGTTGGTTATGCCGTGGATTAGTTGGGTGCATTTTCCCAATCACTCGCTCCACTTCTCTTTCCATTAACTCCCTCTTTCCTTCTTTCTCTCTTTCTCATTCTCACTCCTCTTCCCTCTCACCCCTCTTCCCTCTCACTCCTCTTCTCTCTCACTCCTCTTCCCTCTCACCCCTCTTCTCTCTCACTCCTCTTCTCTCTCACTCCTCTTCTCTCTCACTTCTCTTCTCTCTCACTTCTCTTCTCTCTCACTTCTCTTCTCTCTCACTCCTCTCCTCTCTCACTTCTCTTCTCTCTCACCCCTCTTCTCTCTCACCCCTCTTCTCTCTCACTCCTCTTCTCTCTCACCCCTCTTCTCTCTCACCCCTCTACTCTCTCACCCCTCTTCTCTCTCACCCCTCTTCTCTCTCACTCCTCTTCTCTCTCACTCCTCTTCTCTCTCACTCCTCTTCTCTCTCACTCCTCTTTTCTCTCACTCCTCTTCTCTCTCACTCCTCTTCTCTCTCACTCCTCTTCTCTCTCACTTCTCTTCTCTCTCACTTCTCTTCTCTCTCACTCCGCTTCTCTCTCACCCCTCTTCTCTCTCACTCCTCTTCTCTCTCACTCCTCTTCTCTCTCACTCCTCTTCTCTCTCACTCCTCTTTTCTCTCACTCCTCTTCTCTCTCACTCCTCTTCTCTCTCACTCCTCTTCTCTCTCACTTCTCTTCTCTCTCACTTCTCTTCTCTCTCACTCCGCTTCTCTCTCACTCCTCTTCTCTCTCACCCCTCTTCTCTCTCACTCCTCTCCTCTCTCACCCCTCTTCTCTCTCACTCCTCTTCTCTCTCACTCCTCTTCTCTCTCACCCCTCTTCTCTCTCACCCCTCTTCTCTCTCACTCCTCTTCTCTCTCACCCCTCTTCTCTCTCACCCCTCTTCTCTCTCACTCCCCTTCTCTCTCACTTCTCTTCTCTCTCACCCCTCTTCTCTCTCACTCCTCTTCTCTCTCACTCCTCTTCTCTCTCACTCCTCTTCTCTCTCACTCCTCTTCTCTCTCACTCCTCTTTTCTCTCACTCCTCTTCTCTCACACCCCTCTTCTCTCTCACCCCTCTTCTCTCTCACTCCTCTTCTCTCTCACTCCTCTTCTCTCTCACTCCTCTTTTCTCTCACTCCTCTTCTCTCTCACTCCTCTTCTCTCTCACTCCTCTTCTCTCTCACTTCTTTTCTCTCACTCCTCTTCTCTCACACCCCTCTTCTCTCTCACCCCTCTTCTCTCTCACCCCTCTTCTCTCTCACTCCTCTTCTCTCTCACTCATCTTCTCTCACTCCTCTTCTCTCTCACTCCTCTCCTCTCTCACTCCTCTCCTCTCTCACTCCTCTTCTCTCTCACCCCTCTTCTCTCTCACCCCTCTTCTCTCTCACTCCTCTTCTCTCTCACTCCTCTTCTCTCTCTCCTATTCTCTCTCACTCCTCTTCTCTCTCACTCCTCTTCTCTCTCACCCCTCTTCTCTCTCACTCCTCTTCTCTCTCACCCCTCTTCTCTCTCACCCCTCTTCTCTCTCACCCCTCTTCTCTCTCACCCCTCTTCTCTCTCACTCCTCTTCTCTCTCACCCCTCTTCTCTCTCACTCCTCTTCCCTCTCACTTCTCTTCTCTCTCACTCCCCTTCTCTCTCACTCCTCTTCTCTCTCCATTCAGAGTGTTTCTGCTATAAGAGCTGTGATGGTGTGTGAGCTCACTACACCTCAGATCCTAGTAGGCTCTAATCAAGGCATGGTAGCCAATGAAAGTCAATAATTGTCCCTTTATCGTGGAAAAGTTACTTGTTGGAGTAGAATGGAATGTGTTCAAGCAAATCATTATTTTTTGGTACTTTTCCTACAGACTTTTTTTTGTTATTCTTCTGAATAGTAAACCATCCTCCTCTCATTCAATTTACAACAAGTAAAACATTTACTGAGGAAGTTGGTTAAATCAACATGAAAAAAGTCTGTTGATGACAAGGACAAAGCTAGCCAGATGAACTACATAAGGAATATGTACGCCTGCCCATCAGATCCTTATCTGATGACTATTGACTACTAAATTAATAAACATTAAATCAATTAGCCACTACTCTTGTCTGTTGCCTGTGGCTCTGTGGCTGGAGTCCACCAGTCCAGTGTTTTGGGGAGGTTTTCTTGCCCGACGAGCATCCTCACAATAGGTACGTCCCAAAATGGCACTCTATGCCCTACAGAGTGCACTACTTTTGACCAGAGCCTTAGGGGCCCTACTTAGGGGCCCTACTGTATGTAGGGAATAGGATGTCATTTTGGGACGTACCCGATGATCCCAGCAGCCAACCAGCCAGCTGAATGGTCTCTTGGCCCCGGGAAGCCAAGAACAAATGAAGACCTTCAGTTGTGTCTTCTCTGTCCACCATGTTAGACTTCCAGCTGTTTCTTCTCTGTCCACCATGTTAGACTTCCAGCTGTTTCTCCTCTGTCCACCATGTTAGACTTCCAGCTGTTTCTCCTCTGTCCACCATGTTAGACTTCCAGCTGTTTCTCCTCTGTCCACCATGTTAGACTTTCAGCTGTTTCTCCTCTGTCCACCATGTTAGACATCCAGCTGTTTCTCCTCTGTCCACCATGTTAGACTTCCAGCGGTTTCTCCTCTGTCCACCATGTTAGACTTCCAGCTGTTTCTCCTCTGTCCACCATGTTAGACTTCCAGCTGTTTCTTCTCTGTCCACCATGTTAGACTTCCAGCTGTTTCTCCTCTGTCCACCATGTTAGACTTCCAGCTGTTTCTCCTCTGTCCACCATGTTAGACTTCCAGCTGTTTCTCCTCTGTCCACCATGTTAGACTTCCAGCTGTTTCTCCTCTGTCCACCATGTTAGACTTCCAGCTGTTTCTCCTCTGTCCACCATGTTAGACTTCCAGCTGTTTCTCCTCTGTCCACCATGTTAGACTTCCAGCTGTTTCTTCTCTGTCCACCATGTTAGACTTCCAGCTGTTTCTTCTCTGTCCACCATGTTAAAGATCCTATCAAAGAAACACTCAACTTTATGGCGAAAAGCTTCACAGGCTGTACACATAATCTGTCAGGCGCTTTCTTCTGTTTTTCTATTAAACTCAAAGAGGCTCTGCAGAGAAATGCAGACTGAAATCGCTTGACAACAAAAAAAAAAGATGGAGCGGACAGAAGAAATGTCTCGGGGGGGGGGGGGGGGGAAGACGTTCTGGCGTATTCAATGACAGTTGACAGTTTACAGTTGTAAACGGAGTTCTTTAAGGAAGTTAAGATGTTAAGAGAGGAAACCTGAGAATAGGAGCAGACTAATTCAAAACAGACTACCTGTTAGGTGAATAAAACACTATAACTACGTTCCAAATAGAGCCCTATTCCCTATGTAGTGCACTGGGCTCTGGTCAAAAGTAGTGCACTATATAGGGAATAGGGTTCCATAGGGCTCTGGTCTAAAGTAGTGCACTATATAGGGACTAGGGATCTGATCTAAAGTAGTGCACTATATAGGGACTAGGGATCTGATCTAAAGTAGTGCACTATATAGGGAATAGGGTTCCATTTGGGATGTGTAAAGTAACAGGATTAGAGCAGATTTGTAATTAGAGCAGAGTGGTAGAGAGGTTCATGCATGTTGGTTTAAATCCAGTCAGTCATTCATAAACTACTAAACTGGAATTATAGACATACCACAACAGAACGTTTCCTATGCTCGGGGAGAAAGAGACACATTGTGAAGTGGCGGCAGCAGTAGCTCCTCACTGGAGGGCGTGGTCAGGGAAGGAAGTAGCTCCTCACTGGAGGGCGTGGTCAGGGAAGGAAGTAGCTCCTCACTGGAGAGCGTGGTCAGGGAAGGAATTAGCTCCTCACTGGAGGGCGTGGTCAGGGAAGGAAGTAGCTCCTCACTGGAGGGCGTGGTCAGGGAAGGAAGTAGCTCCTCACTGGAGGGCGTGGTCAGGGAAGGAAGTAGCTCCTCACTGGAGGGCGTGGTCAGGGAAGGAAGTAACTCCTCACTGGAGGGTGTGGTCAGGGAAGGAAGTAGCTCCTCACTGGAGGGCGTGGTCAGGGAAGGAAGTGGCTACTCACTGGAGGGCGTGGTCAGGGAAGGAAGTAGCTCCTCACTGGAGGGCGTGGTCAGGGAAGGAAGTAGCTCCTCACTGGAGGGCGTGGTCAGGGAAGGAAGTATCTCCTCACTGGAGGGCGTGGTCAGGGAAGGAAGTAGCTCCTCACTGGAGGGCGTGGTCAGGGAAGGAAGTAGCTCCTCACTGGAGGGCGTGGTCAGGGAAGGAAGTGGCTCCTCACTGGAGGGCGTGGTCAGGGAAGGAAGTAGCTCCTCACTGGAGGGCGTGGTCAGGGAAGGAAGTAGCTCCTCACTGGAGGGCGTGGTCAGGGAAGGAAGTAGCTCCTCACTGGAGGGCGTGGTCAGGGAAGGAATTAGCTGGTTGGTCTTGGGGAGATTTGAAGGACACAGCCTGTAGTTTAGCCTGGCATCAGCCATGTTCTGTAGTTTAGCCTGGCATCAGCCATGTCCTGTAGTTTAGCCTGGCATCAGTCATGTCCTGTAGTTTAGCCATGGCATCAGCCATGTCCTGTAGTTTAGCCTGGCATCAGCCATGTCCTGTAGTTTAGCCTGGCATCGGCCATGTCCTGTAGTTTAGCCTGGCATCAGCCATGTCCTGTCTTTTAGCCTGGCATCGGCCATGTCCTGTAGTTTAGCCTGGCATCGGCCATGTCCTGTAGTTTAGCCTGGGTTCAGCCATGTCCTGTAGTTTAGCCTGGCATCAGCCATGTCCTGTAGTTTAGCCTGGCATCGGCCATGTCCTGTAGTTTAGCCTGGCATCAGCCATGTCCTGTTTGACCTGTGGTTGAGGACAGAATCTCTTATACATGTAAACTAATTTAGGGTGAGGTAGAGGAGTTTGACCAGACTGTAGTAGTCAGGGTGAGGTAGAGGAGTTTGACCAGACTGTAGTAGTCAGGGTGAGGTAGAGGAGTTTGACCAGACTGTAGTGGTCAGGGTGAGGTAGAGGAGTTTGACACATACCAGCTGGCAGGCGTCTTCACAGACATTTTCAACCTCCCCGTCCCAGTCTGTAATCCCCAAATGTTTCAAGCTGACTACCATCATTCCTGTCCCCAAATACTCTAAGGAACACGTGTCAAACCTTTTCCACGGAGGGCCGAGTGTCTGCGGGTTTTCACCCCACCCTCATACTTGACTGATGAACTAAGGTCACTAATTAGTAAGGAACTCCCCCTCACCTGGTTGTCTAGGTCTCAGTAAGGAACTCACCTCACCTGGTTGTCTAGATCTCAGTAAGGAACTCCCCTCACCTGTTTGTCTAGATCTCAGTAAGGAACTCACCTCACCTGTTTGTCTAGATCTCAGTAAGGAACTCCCCTCACCTGGTTGTCTAGGTCTCAGTAAGGAACTCCCCTCACCTGGTTGTCTAGGTCTCAGTAAGGAACTCCCCTCACCTGTTTGTCTAGATCTCAGTAAGGAACTCCCCTCACCTGGTTGTCTAGGTCTCAGTAAGGAACTCCCCTCACCTGTTTGTCTAGATCTCAGTAAGGAACTCCCCTCACCTGGTTGTCTAGATCTCAGTAAGGAACTCCCCTCACCTGGTTGTCTAGGTCTCAGTAAGGAACTCCCCTCACCTGTTTGTCTAGATCTCAGTAAGGAACTCCCCTCACCTGGTTGTCTAGGTCTCAGTAAGGAACTCCCCTCAACTGTTTGTCTAGATCTCAGTAAGGAACTCCCCTCACCTGGTTGTCTAGGTCTCAGTAAGGAACTCCCCTCACCTGGTTGTCTAGGGCTCAGTAAGGAACTCCCCTCACCTGGTTGTCTAGATCTCAGTAAGGAACTCCCCTCACCTGGTTGTCTAGGTCTCAGTAAGGAACTCCCCTCACCTGGTTGTCTAGGTCTCAGTAAGGAACTCCCCTCACCTGTTTGTCTAGATCTCAGTAAGGAACTCCCCTCACCTGGTTGTCTAGGTCTCAGTAAGGAACTCCCCTCACCTGGTTGTCTAGGTCTCAGTAAGGAACTCCCCTCACCTGGTTGTCTAGGTCTCAGTAAGGAACTCCCCTCACCTGGTTGTCTAGGTTACAGTAAGGAACTCCCCTCACCTGGTTGTCTAGGTCTCAGTAAGGAACTCCCATCACCTGGTTGTCTAGGTCTCAGTAACGGACTCCCCTCACCTGGTTGTCTAGGGCTCAGTAAGGAACTCCCCTCACCTGGTTGTCTAGGTCTCAGTAAGGAACTCCCCTCACCTGGTTGTCTAGGTCTCAGTAAGGAACTCCCCTCACCTGGTTGTCTAGGTCTCAGTAAGGAACTCCCCTCACCTGGTTGTCTAGGTCTCAGTAAGGAACTCCCCTCACCTGGTTGTCTAGGTCTCAGTAAGGAACTCCCCTCACCTGGTTGTCTAGGTCTCAGTAAGGAACTCCCCTCACCTGGTTGTCTAGGTCTCAATGAAGAACTCCCCTCACCTGGTTGTCTAGGTCTCAGTAAGGAACTCTCCTCACCTGGTTGTCTATGTCTCAGTAAGAAACTCCCCTCACCTGGTTGTCTAGGTCTCAGTTTGGAACTCCCCTCACCTGGTTGTCTAGGTTACAGTAAGGAACTCCCCTCACCTGGTTGTCTAGGCCTCAGTAAGGAACTCCCCTCATCTGGTTGTCTAGGTCTCAGTAAGGAACTCCCCTCACCTGGTTGTCTAGGGCTCAGTAAGGAACTCCCCTCACCTGGTTGTCTAGGTCTCAGTAAGGGACTCCCCTCACCTGGTTGTCTAGGTCTCAGTAAGGAACTCCCCTCACCTGGTTGTCTAGGTCTCAGTAAGGAACTCCCCTCACCTGGTTGTCTAGGTCTCAGTAAGGAACTCCCCTCACCTGGTTGTCTAGGTCTCAGTAAGGAACTCCCCTCACCTGGTTGTCTAGGTCTCAATGAAGAACTCCCCTCACCTGGTTGTCTAGGTCTCAGTAAGGAACTCTCCTCACCTGGTTGTCTATGTCTCAGTAAGAAACTCCCCTCACCTGGTTGTCTAGGTCTCAGTTTGGAACTCCCCTCACCTGGTTGTCTAGGTTACAGTAAGGAACTCCCCTCACCTGGTTGTCTAGGCCTCAGTAAGGAACTCCCCTCATCTGGTTGTCTAGGTCTCAGTAAGGAACTCCCCTCACCTGGTTGTCTAGGGCTCAGTAAGGAACTCCCCTCACCTGGTTGTCTAGGTCTCAGTAAGGGACTCCCCTCACCTGGTTGTCTAGGTCTCAGTAAGGAACTCCCCTCACCTGGTTGTCTAGGTCTCAGTAAGGAACTCCCCTCACCTGGTTGTCTAGGTCTCAGTAAGGAACTCCCCTCACCTGGTTGTCTAGGTCTCAGTAAGGATCTCCCCTCACCTGGTTGTCTAGGTCTCAGTAAGGAACTCCCCTCACCTGGTTGTCTAGGTCTCAGTAAGGAACTCCCCTGACCTGGTTGTCTAGGTCTCAGTAAGGAACTCCCCTCACCTGGTTGTCTAGGTCTCAGTAAGGAACTTCCTTCACCTGGTTGTCTAGGTCTCAGTAAGGAACTCCCCTCACCTGGTTGTCTAGGTCTCAGTAAGGAACTCCCCTCACCTGGTTGTCTAGGTCTCAGTAAGGAACTCCCCTCACCTGGTTGTCTAGGTCTCAGTAAGGAACTCCCCTCACCTGGTTGTCTAGGTCTCAGTTTGGAACTCCCCTCACCTGGTTGTCTAGGTTACAGTAAGGAACTCCCCTCACCTGGTTGTCTAGGCCTCAGTAAGGAACTCCCCTCACCTGGTTGTCTAGGTCTCAGTAAGGGACTCCCCTCACCTGGTTGTCTAGGGCTCAGTAAGGAACTCCCCTCACCTGGTTGTCTAGGTCTCAGTAAGGGACTCCCCTCACCTGGTTGTCTAGGGCTCAGTAAGGAACTCCCCTCACCTGGTTGTCTAGGTCTCAGTAAGGGACTCCCCTCACCTGGTTGTCTAGGGCTCAGTAAGGAACTCCCCTCACCTGGTTGTCTAGGTCTCAGTAAGGAACTCCCCTCACCTGGTTGTCTAGGTCTCAGTAAGGAACTTCCTTCACCTGGTTGTCTAGGTCTCAGTAAGGAACTCCCCTCACCTGGTTGTCTAGGTCTCAGTAAGGAACTCCCCTCACCTGGTTGTCTAGGTCTCAGTAAGGAACTCCCCTCACCTGGTTGTCTAGGTCTCAGTAAGGAACTCCCCTCACCTGGTTGTCTAGGCCTCAGTAAGGAACTCCCCTCACCTGGTTGTCTAGGGCTCAGTAAGGAACTCCCCTCACCTGGTTGTCTAGGTCTCAGTAAGGGACTCCCCTCACCTGGTTGTCTAGGGCTCAGTAAGGAACTCCCCTCACCTGGTTGTCTAGGTCTCAGTAAGGAACTCCCCTCACCTGGGTGTCTAGGTCTCAGTAAGGAACTCCCCTCACCTGGTTGTCCAGGTCTCAGTAAGGAACTCCCCTCACCTGGTTGTTCAGGTCTCAGTAAGGAACTCCCCTCACCTGGTTGTCTAGGTCACAGTAAGGAACTCACCTCACCTGGTTGTCTAGGTCTCAGTAAGGAACTCCCCTCACCTGGTTGTCTAGGTCTCAATAAGGAACTCCCCTCACCTGGTTGTCTAGGTCTCAGTAAGGAACTCTCCTCACCTGGTTGTCTAGGTCTCAGTAAGGAACTCCCCTCATCTGGTTGTCTAGGTCTCAGTAAGGAACTCCCCTCACCTGGTTGTCTAGGGCTCAGTAAGGAACTCCCCTCACCTGGTTGTCTAGGTCTCAGTAAGGGACTCCCCTCACCTGGTTGTCTAGGTCTCAGTAAGGAACTCCCCTCACCTGGTTGTCTAGGTCTCAGTAAGGAACTCCCCTCACCTGGTTGTCTAGGCCTCAGTAAGGAACTCCCCTCACCTGGTTGTCTAGGGCTCAGTAAGGAACTCCCCTCACCTGGTTGTCTAGGTCTCAGTAAGGGACTCCCCTCACCTGGTTGTCTAGGTCTCAGTAAGGAACTCCCCTCACCTGGTTGTCTAGGTCTCAGTAAGGAACTCCCCTCACCTGGTTGTCTAGGTCTCAGTAAGGAACTCCCCTCACCTGGTTGTCTAGGTCTCAATGAAAAACTCCCCTCACCTGGTTGTCTAGGTCTCAGTAAGGAACTCTCCTCACCTGGTTGTCTATGTCTCAGTAAGAAACTCCCCTCACCTGGTTGTCTAGGTCTCAGTTTGGAACTCCCCTCACCTGGTTGTCTAGGTTACAGTAAGGAACTCCCCTCACCTGGTTGTCTATGCCTCAGTAAGGAACTCCCCTCATCTGGTTGTCTAGGTCTCAGTAAGGAACTCCCCTCACCTGGTTGTCTAGGGCTCAGTAAGGAACTCCCCTCACCTGGTTGTCTAGGTCTCAGTAAGGGACTCCCCTCACCTGGTTGTCTAGGTCTCAGTAAGGAACTCCCCTCACCTGGTTGTCTAGGTCTCAGTAAGGAACTCCCCTCACCTGGTTGTCTAGGTCTCAGTAAGGAACTCCCCTCACCTGGTTGTCTAGGTCTCAATGAAGAACTCCCCTCACCTGGTTGTCTAGGTCTCAGTAAGGAACTCTCCTCACCTGGTTGTCTATGTCTCAGTAAGAAACTCCCCTCACCTGGTTGTCTAGGTCTCAGTTTGGAACTCCCCTCACCTGGTTGTCTAGGTTACAGTAAGGAACTCCCCTCACCTGGTTGTCTAGGCCTCAGTAAGGAACTCCCCTCATCTGGTTGTCTAGGTCTCAGTAAGGAACTCCCCTCACCTGGTTGTCTAGGGCTCAGTAAGGAACTCCCCTCACCTGGTTGTCTAGGTCTCAGTAAGGGACTCCCCTCACCTGGTTGTCTAGGTCTCAGTAAGGAACTCCCCTCACCTGGTTGTCTAGGTCTCAGTAAGGAACTCCCCTCACCTGGTTGTCTAGGTCTCAGTAAGGAACTCCCCTCACCTGGTTGTCTAGGTCTCAGTAAGGAACTCCCCTCACCTGGTTGTCTAGGTCTCAATGAAGAACTCCCCTCACCTGGTTGTCTAGGTCTCAGTAAGGAACTCTCCTCACCTGGTTGTCTATGTCTCAGTAAGAAACTCCCCTCACCTGGTTGTCTAGGTCTCAGTTTGGAACTCCCCTCACCTGGTTGTCTAGGTTACAGTAAGGAACTCCCCTCACCTGGTTGTCTAGGCCTCAGTAAGGAACTCCCCTCATCTGGTTGTCTAGGTCTCAGTAAGGAACTCCCCTCACCTGGTTGTCTAGGGCTCAGTAAGGAACTCCCCTCACCTGGTTGTCTAGGTCTCAGTAAGGGACTCCCCTCACCTGGTTGTCTAGGTCTCAGTAAGGAACTCCCCTCACCTGGTTGTCTAGGTCTCAGTAAGGAACTCCCCTCACCTGGTTGTCTAGGTCTCAGTAAGGAACTCCCCTCACCTGGTTGTCTAGGTCTCAGTAAGGATCTCCCCTCACCTGGTTGTCTAGGTCTCAGTAAGGAACTCCCCTCACCTGGTTGTCTAGGTCTCAGTAAGGAACTCCCCTCACCTGGTTGTCTAGGTCTCAGTAAGGAACTCCCCTCACCTGGTTGTCTAGGTCTCAGTAAGGAACTTCCTTCACCTGGTTGTCTAGGTCTCAGTAAGGAACTCCCCTCACCTGGTTGTCTAGGTCTCAGTAAGGAACTCCCCTCACCTGGTTGTCTAGGTCTCAGTAAGGAACTCCCCTCACCTGGTTGTCTAGGTCTCAGTAAGGAACTCCCCTCACCTGGTTGTCTAGGTCTCAGTTTGGAACTCCCCTCACCTGGTTGTCTAGGTTACAGTAAGGAACTCCCCTCACCTGGTTGTCTAGGCCTCAGTAAGGAACTCCCCTCACCTGGTTGTCTAGGTCTCAGTAAGGGACTCCCCTCACCTGGTTGTCTAGGTCTCAGTAAGGAACTCCCCTCACCTGGTTGTCTAGGTCTCAGTAAGGAACTCCCCTCACCTGGTTGTCTAGGTCTCAGTAAGGAACTCCCCTCACCTGGTTGTCTAGGTCTCAGTAAGGATCTCCCCTCACCTGGTTGTCTAGGTCTCAGTAAGGAACTCCCCTCACCTGGTTGTCTAGGTCTCAGTAAGGAACTCCCCTCACCTGGTTGTCTAGGTCTCAGTAAGGAACTCCCCTCACCTGGTTGTCTAGGTCTCAGTAAGGAACTCCCTTCACCTGGTTGTCTAGGTCTCAGTAAGGAACTCCCCTCACCTGGTTGTCTAGGTCTCAGTAAGGAACTCCCCTCACCTGGTTGTCTAGGTCTCAGTAAGGAACTCCCCTCACCTGGTTGTCTAGGTCTCAGTAAGGAACTCCCCTCACCTGGTTGTCTAGGTCTCAGTTTGGAACTCCCCTCACCTGGTTGTCTAGGTTAAAGTAAGGAACTCCCCTCACCTGGTTGTCTAGGCCTCAGTAAGGAACTCCCCTCACCTGGTTGTCTAGGTCTCAGTAAGGGACTCCCCTCACCTGGTTGTCTAGGGCTCAGTAAGGAACTCCCCTCACCTGGTTGTCTAGGTCTCAGTAAGGGACTCCCCTCACCTGGTTGTCTAGGGCTCAGTAAGGAACTCCCCTCACCTGGTTGTCTAGGTCTCAGTAAGGGACTCCCCTCACCTGGTTGTCTAGGGCTCAGTAAGGAACTCCCCTCACCTGGTTGTCTAGGTCTCAGTAAGGAACTCCCCTCACCTGGTTGTCTAGGTCTCAGTAAGGAACTTCCTTCACCTGGTTGTCTAGGTCTCAGTAAGGAACTCCCCTCACCTGGTTGTCTAGGTCTCAGTAAGGAACTCCCCTCACCTGGTTGTCTAGGTCTCAGTAAGGAACTCCCCTCACCTGGTTGTCTAGGTCTCAGTAAGGAACTCCCCTCACCTGGTTGTCTAGGCCTCAGTAAGGAACTCCCCTCACCTGGTTGTCTAGGGCTCAGTAAGGAACTCCCCTCACCTGGTTGTCTAGGTCTCAGTAAGGGACTCCCCTCACCTGGTTGTCTAGGGCTCAGTAAGGAACTCCCCTCACCTGGTTGTCTAGGTCTCAGTAAGGAACTCCCCTCACCTGGGTGTCTAGGTCTCAGTAAGGAACTCCCCTGACCTGGTTGTCCAGGTCTCAGTAAGGAACTCCCCTCACCTGGTTGTTCAGGTCTCAGTAAGGAACTCCCCTCACCTGGTTGTCTAGGTCACAGTAAGGAACTCACCTCACCTGGTTGTCTAGGTCTCAGTAAGGAACTCCCCTCACCTGGTTGTCTAGGTCTCAATAAGGAACTCCCCTCACCTGGTTGTCTAGGTCTCAGTAAGGAACTCTCCTCACCTGGTTGTCTAGGTCTCAGTAAGGAACTCCCCTCATCTGGTTGTCTAGGTCTCAGTAAGGAACTCCCCTCACCTGGTTGTCTAGGGCTCAGTAAGGAACTCCCCTCACCTGGTTGTCTAGGTCTCAGTAAGGGACTCCCCTCACCTGGTTGTCTAGGGCTCAGTAAGGAACTCCCCTCACCTGGTTGTCTAGGTCTCAGTAAGGAACTCCCCTCACCTGGTTGTCTAGGTCTCAGTAAGGGACTCCCCTCACCTGGTTGTCTAGGGCTCAGTAAGGAACTCCCCTCACCTGGTTGTCTAGGTCTCAGTAAGGAACTCCCCTCACCTGGTTGTCTAGGGCTCAGTAAGGAACTCCCCTCACCTGGTTGTCAAGGTCTCAGTAAGGAACTCCCCTCACCTGGTTGTCTAGGTCTCAGTAAGGAACTCCCCTCACCTGGTTGTCCAGGTCTCAGTAAGGAACTCCCCTCACCTGGTTGTCTAGGCCTCAGTAAGGAACTCCCCTCACCTGGTTGTCTAGGTCTCAGTAAGGAACTCCCCTCACCTGGTTGTCCAGGTCTCAGTAAGGAACTCCCCTCACCTGGTTGTCTAGGCCTCAGTAAGGAACTCCCCTCACCTGGTTGTCTAGGTCTCAGTAAGGGACTCCCCTCACCTGGTTGTCTAGGGCTCAGTAAGGAACTCCCCTCACCTGGTTGTCTAGGTCTCAGTAAGGAACTCCCCTCACCTGGTTGTCTAGGCCTCAGTAAGGAACTCCCCTCACCTGGTTGTCTAGGTCTCAGTAAGGGACTCCCCTCACCTGGTTGTCTAGGGCTCAGTAAGGAACTCCCTCACCTGGTTGTCTAGGTCTCAGTAAGGAACTCCCCTCACCTGGTTGTCTAGGCCTCAGTAAGGAACTCCCCTCACCTGGTTGTCTAGGGCTCAGTAAGGAACTCCCCTCACCTGGTTGTCTAGGTCTCAGTAAGGAACTCCCCTCACCTGGTTGTCTAGGTCTTAGTAAGGCACTCCCCTCACCTGGTTGTCCAGGTCTCAGTAAGGAACTACCCTCACCTGGTTGTCTAGGCCTCAGTAAGGAACTCCCCTCACCTGGTTGTCTAGGTCTCAGTAAGGAACTCCCCTCACCTGGTTGTCCAGGTCGCAGTAAGGAACTCCCCTCACCTGGTTGTCTAGGCCTCAGTAAGGAACTCCCCTCACCTGGTTGTCTAGGTCTCAGTAAGGGACTCCCCTCACCTGGTTGTCTAGGGCTCAGTAAGGAACTCCCCTCACCTGGTTGTCTAGGTCTCAGTAAGGAACTCCCCTCACCTGGTTGTCTAGGCCTCAGTAAGGAACTCCCCTCACCTGGTTGTCTAGGGCTCAGTAAGGAACTCCCCTCACCTGGTTGTCTAGGTCTCAGTAAGGAACTCCCCTCACCTGGTTGTCTAGGTCTCAGTAAGGAACTCCCCTCACCTGGTTGTCCAGGTCTCAGTAAGGAACTACCCTCACCTGGTTGTCCAGGTCTCAGTAAGGAACTCCCCTCACCTGGTTGTTCAGGTCTCAGTAAGGAACTCCCCTCACCTGGTTGTCTAGGTCACAGTAAGGAACTCACCTCACCTGGTTGTCTAGGTCTCAGTAAGGAACTCCCCTCACCTGGTTGTCTAGGTCTCAGTAAGGAACTCCCCTCACCTGGTTGTCTAGGTCTCAGTAAGGAACTCCCCTCACCTGGTTGTCCAGGTCTCAGTAAGGAACTCCCCTCACCTGGTTGTTCAGGTCTCAGTAAGGAACTCCCCTCACCTGGTTGTCTAGGTCACAGTAAGGAACTCACCTCACCTGGTTGTCTAGGTCTCAGTAAGGAACTCCCCTCACCTGGTTGTCTAGGTCTCAGTAAGGAACTCCCCTCACCTGGTTGTCTAGGTTACAGTAAGGAACTCTCCTCACCTGGTTGTCTAGGTCACAGTAAGGAACTCTCCTCACTTGGTTGTCTAGGTCACAGTAAGGAACACCCCTCACCTGGTTGTCCAGGTCTCAGTAAGGAACTCCCCTCACCTGGTTGTCTAGGTTACAGTAAGGAACTCTCCTCACCTTGTTGTCTAGGTCACAGTAAGGAACTCTCCTCACCTGGTTGTCTGGGTTTTAAATGAAAGGAAAAAACAAAATCCCGCAGACTCAGTGGAAATGAGTTTGACACGCCCGCTCTAAGGCAGTGACTAGCACCCTGTAGCTCTCACATCTGTAATAATGAATTCCTTTGAATGGCTGGTCATGGCACACATCAACTCCGTCATCCCAAACGCCCTGGACCCACTCCGCTTTGCATCCCACCCCAACTAGGGCTGTGGTGGTCGTGACATTCTGTCAGCCGATTATTGTAATGCAAAAGACTGCAGGTCTCACGGTAATTGATCGTTAAGGAACATAATTACACATACAACATATCACACGCCTCACACGCCTCCACGCCGCAGACGCACGTCTTTGGAACATCTACATTTTAAAAAGTGTAATACATCAATTGAATTTACAGCATCACAATAAATCCATTATTCAGGTCTAAAGAAACATAATGATATGAAGAAAATGTATTTCAGAAGAACAGAATATGGAGTTGTCCTACTGTATGTTATCTGGCTATGAGCTATGCCATAGGCTGTCGACCTGTTCATTTAGCAGACAAGATATACTTTATATAATATGATTTTATAGTAAGAAAACATATAATTTAACATATCTGAAAATTTTTTAAAGGACAGCCTGTCCTGCTCTCTTCTCTGTACTGAGGAGTGATCCTGAATGAGCCTGTCCTGCTCTGCTCTGTACTGAGGAGTGATCCTGAATGAGCCTGTCCTGCTCTGCTCTGTACTGCGGAGTGATCCTGAATGAGCCTGTCCTGCTCTGTTCTCTGTACTGAGGGTTGATCCATAATGAGCCTGTCCTGCTCTGCTCTGTACTGAGGAGTGATCCTGAATGAGCCTGTCCTGCTCTGCTCTCTGTACTGAGGAGTGATCCTGAATGAGCCTGTCCTGCTCTGTTCTCTGTACTGAGGAGTGATCCTGAATGAGTCTGTCCTGCTCTGCTCTCTGTACTGAGGAGTGATCCTGAATGAGTCTGTCCTGCTCTGTTCACTGTACTGAGGAGTGATCCTGAATGAGCCTGTCCTGCTCTGTTCTCTGTACTGAGGAGTGATCCTGAATGAGCCTGTCCTGCTCTGTTCTCTGTACTGAGGAGTGATCCTGAATGAGCCTGTCCTGCTCTGTTCTCTGTACTGAGGAGTGATCCTGAATGAGCCTGTCCTGCTCTGTTCTCTGTACTGAGGAGTGATCCTGAATGAGCCTGTCCTGCTCTGCTCTCTGTACTGAGGAGTGATCCTGAATGAGCCTGTCCTGCTCTGTTCTCTGTACTGAGGAGTGATCCTGAATGAGCCTGTCCTGCTCTGTTCTCTGTACTGAGGAGTGATCCTGAATGAGCCTGTCCTACTCTGCTCTCTGTACTGAGGAGTGATCCTGAATGAGCCTGTCCTGCTCTGCTCTCTGTACTGAGGAGTGATCCTGAATGAGCCTGTCCTGCTCTGTTCTCTGTACTGAGGAGTGATCCTGAATGAGCCTGTCCTGCTCTGCCCTCTGTACTGAGGAGTGATCCTGAATGAGTATGTCCTGCTCTGCTCTCTGTACTGAGGAGTGATCCTGAATGAGCCTGTCCTGCTCTGCTCTCTGTACTGAGGAGTGATCCTGAATGAGCCTGTCCTGCTCTGCTCTCTGTACTGAGGAGTGATCCTGAATGAGCCTGTCCTGCTCTGTTCTCTGTACTGAGGAGTGATCCTAAATGAGCCTGTCCTGCTCTGCTCTCTGCACTGAGGAGTGATCCTGAATGAGTCTGTCCTGCTCTGCTCTCTGTACTGAGGAGTGATCCTGAATGAGCCTGTCCTGCTCTGCTCTCTGTACTGAGGAGTGATCCTGAATGAGCCTGTCCTGCTCTGCTCTCTGTACTGAGGAGTGATCCTGAATGAGTCTGTCCTGCTCTGCTCTCTGTACTGAGGAGTGATCCTGAATGAGCCTGTCCTGCTCTGTTCTCTGTACTGAGGGTTGATCCATAATGAGCCTGTCCTGCTCTGCTCTGTACTGAGGGTTGATCCTGAATGAGCCTGTCCTGCTCTGCTCTCTGTACTGAGGAGTGATCCTGAATGAGCCTGTCCTGCTCTGTTCTCTGTACTGAGGAGTGATCCTGAATGAGCCTGTCCTGCTCTGTTCTCTGTACTGAGGAGTGATCCTGAATGAGTCTGTCCTGCTCTGTTCTCTGTACTGAGGAGTGATCCTGAATGAGCCTGTCCTGCTCTCTTCTCTGTACTGAGGAGTGATCCTGAATGAGCCTGTCCTGCTCTGCTCTGTACTGAGGAGTGATCCTGAATGAGCCTGTCCTGCTCTGCTCTGTACTGCGGAGTGATCCTGAATGAGCCTGTCCTGCTCTGTTCTCTGTACTGAGGGTTGATCCATAATGAGCCTGTCCTGCTCTGCTCTGTACTGAGGAGTGATCCTGAATGAGCCTGTCCTGCTCTGCTCTCTGTACTGAGGAGTGATCCTGAATGAGCCTGTCCTGCTCTGTTCTCTGTCCTGAGGAGTGATCCTGAATGAGCCTGTCCTGCTCTGTTCTCTGTACTGAGGAGTGATCCTGAATGAGTCTGTCCTGCTCTGTTCTCTGTACTGAGGAGTGATCCTGAATGAGCCTGTCCTGCACTGTTCTCTGTACTGAGGAGTGATCCTGAATGAGCCTGTCCTGCTCTGCTCTGTACTGAGGAGTGATCCTGAATGAGTCTGTCCTGCTCTGTTCTCTGTACTGAGGAGTGATCCTGAATGAGTCTGTCCTGCTCTGTTCTCTGTACTGAGGAGTGATCCTGAATGAGTCTGTCCTGCTCTGTTCTCTGTACTGAGGAGTGATCCTGAATGAGCCTGTCCTGCTCTGTTCTCTGTACTGAGGAGTGATCCTGAATGAGCCTGTCCTGCTCTGTTCTCTGTACTGAGGAGTGATCCTGAATGAGCCTGTCCTGCTCTGTTCTCTGTACTGAGGAGTGATCCTGAATGAGCCTGTCCTGCTCTGCTCTGTACTGAGGAGTGATCCTGAATGAGCCTGTCCTGCTCTGCTCTGTACTGAGGAGTGATCCTGAATGAGCCTGTCCTGCTCTGTTCTCTGTACTGAGGAGTGATCCTGAATGAGCCTGTCCTGCTCTGCTCTGTACTGAGGAGTGATCCTGAATGAGCCTGTCCTGCTCTGCTCTCTGTACTGAGGAGTGATCCTGAATGAGCCTGTCCTGCTCTGTTCTCTGTACTGAGGAGTGATCCTGAATGAGCCTGTCCTGCTCTGCTCTCTGTACTGAGGAGTGATCCTGAATGAGCCTGTCCTGCTCTGTTCTCTGTACTGAGGAGTGATCCTGAATGAGCCTGTCCTGCTCTGCTCTCTGTACTGAGGAGTGATCCTGAATGAGCCTGTCCTGCTCTGCCCTCTGTACTGAGGAGTGATCCTGAATGAGCCTGTCCTGCTCTGTTCTCTGTACTGAGGAGTGATCCTGAATGAGCCTGTCCTGCTCTGCTCTCTGTACTGAGGAGTGATCCTGAATGAGCCTGTCCTGCTCTGTTCTCTGTACTGAGGAGTGATCCTGAATGAGCCTGTCCTGCTCTGCTCTCTGCACTGAGGAGTGATCCTGAATGAGTCTGTCCTGCTCTGCTCTATGTACTGAGGAGTGATCCTGAATGAGCCTGTCCTGCTCTGCTCTCTGTACTGAGGAGTGATCCTGAATGAGCCTGTCCTGCTCTGCTCTCTGTACTGAGGAGTGATCCTGAATGAGTCTGTCCTGCTCTGCTCTCTGTACTGAGGAGTGATCCTGAATGAGCCTGTCCTGCTCTGTTCTCTGTACTGAGGGTTGATCCATAATGAGCCTGTCCTGCTCTGCTCTGTACTGAGGGTTGATCCTGAATGAGCCTGTCCTGCTCTGCTCTCTGTACTGAGGAGTGATCCTGAATGAGCCTGTCCTGCTCTGTTCTCTGTACTGAGGAGTGATCCTGAATGAGCCTGTCCTGCTCTGTTCTCTGTACTGAGGAGTGATCCTGAATGAGTCTGTCCTGCTCTGTTCTCTGTACTGAGGAGTGATCCTGAATGAGCCTGTCCTGCTCTGTTCTCTGTACTGAGGAGTGATCCTGAATGAGCCTGTCCTGCTCTGCTCTGTACTGAGGAGTGATCCTGAATGAGCCTGTCCTGCTCTGCTCTGTACTGCGGAGTGATCCTGAATGAGCCTGTCCTGCTCTGTTCTCTGTACTGAGGGTTGATCCATAATGAGCCTGTCCTGCTCTGCTCTGTACTGAGGAGTGATCCTGAATGAGCCTGTCCTGCTCTGCTCTCTGTACTGAGGAGTGATCCTGAATGAGCCTGTCCTGCTCTGTTCTCTGTACTGAGGAGTGATCCTGAATGAGCCTGTCCTGCTCTGTTCTCTGTACTGAGGAGTGATCCTGAATGAGTCTGTCCTGCTCTGTTCTCTGTACTGAGGAGTGATCCTGAATGAGCCTGTCCTGCTCTGTTCTCTGTACTGAGGAGTGATCCTGAATGAGCCTGTCCTGCTCTGCTCTGTACTGAGGAGTGATCCTGAATGAGTCTGTCCTGCTCTGTTCTCTGTACTGAGGAGTGATCCTGAATGAGTCTGTCCTGCTCTGTTCTCTGTACTGAGGAGTGATCCTGAATGAGTCTGTCCTGCTCTGTTCTCTGTACTGAGGAGTGATCCTGAATGAGCCTGTCCTGCTCTGTTCTCTGTACTGAGGAGTGATCCTGAATGAGCCTGTCCTGCTCTGTTCTCTGTACTGAGGAGTGATCCTGAATGAGCCTGTCCTGCTCTGTTCTCTGTACTGAGGAGTGATCCTGAATGAGCCTGTCCTGCTCTGCTCTGTACTGAGGAGTGATCCTGAATGAGCCTGTCCTGCTCTGCTCTGTACTGAGGAGTGATCCTGAATGAGCCTGTCCTGCTCTGTTCTCTGTACTGAGGAGTGATCCTGAATGAGCCTGTCCTGCTCTGCTCTCTGTACTGAGGAGTGATCCTGAATGAGCCTGTCCTGCTCTGTTCTCTGTACTGAGGAGTGATCCTGAATGAGCCTGTCCTGCTCTGCTCTGTACTGAGGAGTGATCCTGAATGAGCCTGTCCTGCTCTGCTCTGTACTGCGGAGTGATCCTGAATGAGCCTGTCCTGCTCTGTTCTCTGTACTGAGGGTTGATCCATAATGAGCTTGTCCTGCTCTGCTCTGTACTGAGGAGTGATCCTGAATGAGCCTGTCCTGCTCTGCTCTCTGTACTGAGGAGTGATCCTGAATGAGCCTGTCCTGCTCTGTTCTCTGTACTGAGGAGTGATCCTGAATGAGCCTGTCCTGCTCTGTTCTCTGTACTGAGGAGTGATCCTGAATGAGTCTGTCCTGCTCTGTTCTCTGTACTGAGGAGTGATCCTGAATGAGCCTGTCCTGCTCTGTTCTCTGTACTGAGGAGTGATCCTGAATGAGCCTGTCCTGCTCTGCTCTGTACTGAGGAGTGATCCTGAATGAGTCTGTCCTGCTCTGTTCTCTGTACTGAGGAGTGATCCTGAATGAGTCTGTCCTGCTCTGTTCTCTGTACTGAGGAGTGATCCTGAATGAGTCTGTCCTGCTCTGTTCTCTGTACTGAGGAGTGATCCTGAATGAGCCTGTCCTGCTCTGTTCTCTGTACTGAGGAGTGATCCTGAATGAGCCTGTCCTGCTCTGTTCTCTGTACTGAGGAGTGATCCTGAATGAGCCTGTCCTGCTCTGTTCTCTGTACTGAGGAGTGATCCTGAATGAGCCTGTCCTGCTCTGCTCTGTACTGAGGAGTGATCCTGAATGAGCCTGTCCTGCTCTGCTCTGTACTGAGGAGTGATCCTGAATGAGCCTGTCCTGCTCTGTTCTCTGTACTGAGGAGTGATCCTGAATGAGCCTGTCCTGCTCTGCTCTGTACTGAGGAGTGATCCTGAATGAGCCTGTCCTGCTCTGCTCTCTGTACTGAGGAGTGATCCTGAATGAGCCTGTCCTGCTCTGTTCTCTGTACTGAGGAGTGATCCTGAATGAGCCTGTCCTGCTCTGCTCTCTGTACTGAGGAGTGATCCTGAATGAGCCTGTCCTGCTCTGTTCTCTGTACTGAGGAGTGATCCTGAATGAGCCTGTCCTGCTCTGCTCTCTGTACTGAGGAGTGATCCTGAATGAGCCTGTCCTGCTCTGCCCTCTGTACTGAGGAGTGATCCTGAATGAGCCTGTCCTGCTCTGTTCTCTGTACTGAGGAGTGATCCTGAATGAGCCTGTCCTGCTCTGCTCTCTGTACTGAAAAGTGATCCTGAATGAGCCTGTCCTGCTCTGTTCTCTGTACTGAGGAGTGATCCTGAATGAGCCTGTCCTGCTCTGCTCTCTGCACTGAGGAGTGATCCTGAATGAGTCTGTCCTGCTCTGCTCTCTGTACTGAGGAGTGATCCTGAATGAGCCTGTCCTGCTCTGCTCTCTGTACTGAGGAGTGATCCTGAATGAGCCTGTCCTGCTCTGCTCTCTGTACTGAGGAGTGATCCTGAATGAGTCTGTCCTGCTCTGCTCTCTGTACTGAGGAGTGATCCTGAATGAGCCTGTCCTGCTCTGTTCTCTGTACTGAGGAGTGATCCTGAATGAGCCTGTCCTGCTCTGTTCTCTGTACTGAGGAGTGATCCTGAATGAGCCTGTCCTGCTCTGCTCTGTACTGAGGAGTGATCCTGAATGAGCCTGTCCTGCTCTGCTCTGTACTGCGGAGTGATCCTGAATGAGCCTGTCCTGCTCTGTTCTCTGTACTGAGGGTTGATCCATAATGAACCTGTCCTGCTCTGCTCTGTACTGAGGAGTGATCCTGAATGAGCCTGTCCTGCTCTGCTCTCTGTACTGAGGAGTGATCCTGAATGAGCCTGTCCTGCTCTGTTCTCTGTACTGAGGAGTGATCCTGAATGAGCCTGTCCTGCTCTGTTCTCTGTACTGAGGAGTGATCCTGAATGAGTCTGTCCTGCTCTGTTCTCTGTACTGAGGAGTGATCCTGAATGAGCCTGTCCTGCTCTGTTCTCTGTACTGAGGAGTGATCCTGAATGAGCCTGTCCTGCTCTGCTCTGTACTGAGGAGTGATCCTGAATGAGTCTGTCCTGCTCTGTTCTCTGTACTGAGGAGTGATCCTGAATGAGTCTGTCCTGCTCTGTTCTCTGTACTGAGGAGTGATCCTGAATGAGTCTGTCCTGCTCTGTTCTCTGTACTGAGGAGTGATCCTGAATGAGCCTGTCCTGCTCTGTTCTCTGTACTGAGGAGTGATCCTGAATGAGCATGTCCTGCTCTGTTCTCTGTACTGAGGAGTGATCCTGAATGAGCCTGTCCTGCTCTGTTCTCTGTACTGAGGAGTGATCCTGAATGAGCCTGTCCTGCTCTGCTCTGTACTGAGGAGTGATCCTGAATGAGCCTGTCCTGCTCTGCTCTGTACTGAGGAGTGATCCTGAATGAGCCTGTCCTGCTCTGTTCTCTGTACTGAGGAGTGATCCTGAATGAGCCTGTCCTGCTCTGTTCTCTGTACTGAGGAGTGATCCTGAATGAGCCTGTCCTGCTCTGCTCTCTGTACTGAGGAGTGATCCTGAATGAGCCTGTCCTGCTCTGTTCTCTGTACTGAGGAGTGATCCTGAATGAGCCTGTCCTGCTCTGCTCTCTGTACTGAGGAGTGATCCTGAATGAGCCTGTCCTGCTCTGTTCTCTGTACTGAGGAGTGATCCTGAATGAGCCTGTCCTGCTCTGCTCTCTGTACTGAGGAGTGATCCTGAATGAGCCTGTCCTGCTCTGCCCTCTGTACTGAGGAGTGATCCTGAATGAGCCTGTCCTGCTCTGTTCTCTGTACTGAGGAGTGATCCTGAATGAGCCTGTCCTGCTCTGCTCTCTGTACTGAGGAGTGATCCTGAATGAGCCTGTCCTGCTCTGTTCTCTGTACTGAGGAGTGATCCTGAATGAGCCTGTCCTGCTCTGTTCTCTGTACTGAGGAGTGATCCTGAATGAGCCTGTCCTGCTCTGTTCTCTGTACTGAGGAGTGATCCTGAATGAGCCTGTCCTGCTCTGTTCTCTGTACTGAGGAGTGATCCTGAATGAGCCTGTCCTGCTCTGTTCTCTGTACTGAGGAGTGATCCTGAATGAGCCTGTCCTGCTCTGCCCTCTGTACTGAGGAGTGATCCTGAATGAGCCTGTCCTGCTCTGCTCTGTACTGAGGAGTGATCCTGAATGAGCCTGTCCTGCTCTGCTCTCTGTACTGAGGAGTGATCCTGAATGAGCCTGTCCTGCTCTCTGTACTGAGGAGTGATCCTGAATGAGCCTGTCCTGCTCTGTTTTCTCTTGCCTTGCCTTGCGTGGTATGTGCTCATCTTGATTTTAATAGAAAGAGAACACTTAACGAAACGAATACAAAAACAATAAACGACGACCATGAAGCTAAATAACAAATAGTGCTGACACTAAACACTACACATAGACAATCACCCACAACCCACAATACAAAACAGGCTACCTAAATATGGTTCCCAATCAGAGACAACGCAAAACACCTGTCTCTGATTGAGAACCATATCAGGCCAAACACATAGAAATAGACAAACCAGACATACAACATAGAATGCCCACTCATATCACACGCTGACCAAACAAAACATAAAACATACAAAGCAAACTACGGTCAGGGCGTGACAGTATATTCATCATTTATTCATAATTACTCCCACATTTGTAAATCTTATTAACCTAGTTATTTAAAAATGTATAAACAACTTTTAATATATGTAATCACGATTCATAAGATCATTGATAAGATGTTTAATATAGATCCTTATAAACCATTTACTAACCATTAGTTAACCATTTTTTGTTTTTGCGTCGCCTCACTCAACTTGTGGGCTAGTTCTACTTTATAAATGTTTGGACCCCGCTAATTGCTCCTCAAGCACAAAGCGGTTTAACCACCACTTCCTCAATCCGTCCAATATAATAAAAAGTGACGAAAACTCCAAACACCAGGAAACTAGTGCTTCTCCTTCGTTGGCCTTACGCATTCCATCCCGTCGCCATTCTTCACTTTTACACGCAGAATCTGTCTGAGAGAGATTAAAGATCGGTTCATTGACTGCTTAAATAAATAAATATCTGAGTGTATTATTTCTCTGAACTATCCCATTACGCTTGAAGAGTCACTACCTTCAAAAAGTACAGTAAAAAGAAAACAAAGAAAACCTCTACGGTTAATACACTGAAGCACTGGAAGATTTAAAATGATTTATACATAACAGTTCTACCACAATCACATATCAGCAGTAAAGGAAGGAATAAAAAAAATCCACTGGTGAAAAACAGTCCGGTCCGGCCAGCTAGGCTACATCTCTCTGTTTTATGAGCAGTTTGCGTTCGCGAGGTCGGAAACATTAGCAGAAAACATTCACGTTACAACTCTTCGTCAAGTCCTTGAAATTGTTGTTTCACAACGGTTTTTCTGAATAAAATATTTCCTTTAACGTCCCGTGTTGGTTCTTCTTTCATTGATTTGTTGCCGGCTATTACGAGACCTTAAGGAGCGATTTACTAAGCATTATAAACGCTTTATTACGAGACCTTAAGGAGCATCACGTACTGCTGGAATGTCTACCAATGGAATGTCCATCCTTTTGTGAGAAATTACACTGGTCACTCAAAACACCTATAAAGTATTTATAAAGTAGAAATAGTCCACACTTCAGAGGAGGCCATACAAAAAAGACTTAACTAATGATTAGTAAATTGTTTAAAGGACCTATTTTAAACAGTTTATAAATGGAGTAAGGATTAATAAATGATGAATAAACGATTTACTAAGCATTATAAATGTTTTATTACGATTTACTAAGCATTATAAATTATTTATTACAATTTACTAAGCATTATAAACGCTTTATTTCGAGTTACTAAGCATTATAAACACTTTATTACGAGTTACTAAGCATTATAAACGCTTTATTACGAGTTACTAAGCATTATAAACGCTTTATTACGAGTTACTAAGCATTATAAACGCTTTATTACGAGTTACTAAGCATTATAAACGCTTTATTACGAGTTACTAAGCATTATAAACGCTTTATTACGAGTTACTAAGCATTATAAACGCTTTATTACGAGTTACTAAGCATTATAAACGCTTTATTACGAGTTACTAAGCATTATAAACGCTTTATTTCGAGTTACTAAGCATTATAAACGCTTTATTACGAGTTACTAAGCATTATAAACGCTTTATTACGAGTTACTAAGCATTATAAACGCTTTATTACGAGTTACTAAGCATTATAAACGCTTTATTACGAGTTACTAAGCATTATAAACGCTTTATTACGAGTTACTAAGCATTATAAACGCTTTATTACGATTTACTAAGCATTATAAATGATTTATTACGAGTTACTAAGCATTATAAACGCTTTATTCTGAGTTACTAAGCATTATAAACACTTTATTACGATTTACTAAGCATTATAAACACTTTATTACGAGTTACTAAGCATTATAAACACTTTATTACGAGTTACTAAGCATTATAAACGCTTTATTACGAGTTACTAAGCATTATAAACGCTTTATTACGAGTTACTAAGCATTATAAACGCTTTATTACGAGTTACTAAGCATTATAAACACTTTATTACGAGTTACTAAGCATTATAAATGATTTATTACGATTTACTAAGCATTATAAACACTTTATTACGAGTTACTAAGCATTATAAACACTTTATTACGAGTTACTAAGCATTATAAACGCTTTATTACGAGTTACTAAGCATTATAAACACTTTATTACGAGTTACTAAGCATTATAAATGATTTATTACGAGTTACTAAGCATTATAAACACTTTATTACGAGTTACTAAGCATTATAAATGATTTATTACGAGTTACTAAGCATTATAAACACTTTATTACGAGTTACTAAGCATTATAAACACTTTATTACGAGTTACTAAGCATTATAAACACTTTATTACGAGTTACTAAGCATTATAAATGATTTATTACGAGTTACTAAGCATTATAAACACTTTATTACGAGTTACTAAGCATTATAAATGATTTATTAGGATTTACTAAGCATTATAAACACTTTATTACGAGTTACTAAGCATTATAAACACTTTATTACGAGTTACTAAGCATTATAAACACTTTATTACGAGTTACTAAGCATTATAAAGGCTTTATTACGAGTTACTAAGCATTATAAACACTTTATTACGAGTTACTAAGCATTATAAACGCTTTATTACGAGTTACTAAGCATTATAAACACTTTATTACGATTTACTAAGCATTATAAACACTTTATTACGAGTTACTAAGCATTATAAACACTTTATTACGAGTTACTAAGCATTATAAACACTTTATTACGAGTTACTAAGCATTATAAACGCTTTATTACGATTTACTAAGCATTATAAACGCTTTATTACGAGTTACTAAGCATTATAAACGCTTTATTACGAGTTAATAAGCATTATAAACACTTTATTACGAGTTACTAAGCATTATAAACGCTTTATTACGATTTACTAAGCATTATAAACACTTTATTACGAGTTACTAAGCATTATAAACACTTTATTACGAGTTACTAAGCATTATAAACGCTTTATTACGAGTTACTAAGCATTTTAAACACTTTATTACGAGTTACTAAGCATTATAAACGCTTTATTACGATTTACTAAGCATTATAAACGCTTTATTACGAGTTACTAAGCATTATAAACGCTTTATTACGAGTTACTAAGCATTATAAACGCTTTATTACGAGTTACTAAGCATTATAAACGCTTTATTACGAGTTACTAAGCATAATAAACGCTTTATTACGAGTTACTAAGCATTATAAACACTTTATTACGAGTTACTAAGCATTATAAACACTTTATTACGAGTTACTAAGCATTATAAACACTTTATTACGAGTTACTAAGCATTATAAACGCTTTATTACAAGTTACTAAGCATTATAAACGCTTTATTACGAGTTACTAAGCATTATAAACGCTTTATTACGATTTACTAAGCATTATAAACGCTTTATTACGAGTTACTAAGCATTATAAACACTTTATTACGAGTTACTAAGCATTATAAACGCTTTATTACGAGTTACTAAGCATTATAAAAGCTTTATTACAAGTTACTAAGCATTATAAACACTTTATTACAAGTTACTAAGCATTATAAACACTTTATTACGAGTTACTAAGCATTATAAACACTTTATTACGAGTTACTAAGCATTATAAACGCTTTATTACGAGTTACTAAGCATTATAAACGCTTTATTACGATTTATGCATTTCTTGAGATACTTGCTATGAACGTCACTGCTATGAGCTTCATGACTGACATTTTGGACCAGTGATGTCAGCCCCATGAGCATGCTGACTGACAGCACAGTGGGTCCACGAGGATTTCCTACTGAGGAAAGCCGTATTCCATTTCAAATGGCATTTGAGAAACATGTTTGAAACTTGGAAACATAAACACACTCCTAGCTCCATTCGAACAACTGACTGGAGAAATAAGCTCATCAACTGTCGGGATACCCTCTGTCATGGCATTGAAACTCCCGCTCAACAAAAACGGCAACACAAACCGTGGGGTTAAAACTTGCAAAAGTATTCTACTAGAGGCTGTGAACAAGCGATTCGGTGGCATTCTCTTTGAGCCTCTACTGTGTCGGACACGGACAGACAGAGCTGAAACTTCACTGCTTGACATGTATGATGAAATCCTGGTTGAGACTGAACAATTGAACAACGAAACAGCACAGCAAGTAAGTGAAAGAAATAGATATTGATTACGTTTTAGTTGGGGGTGGCAGGTAGCCTCGTGGTTAGAGTGTTGGGCCAGTAACCAAAAGGTTGCTGGATCGAATCCCCGAGCTGACAAGGTAAAAATTTGTCGTTGTACCCCTGAACAAGGCAGTTAACCCACTGTTCCCTGGTAGGACGTCATTGTAAATAAGAATTTGTTCTTAACTGACTTGCCTGGTTAAATAAATAAATACTGTAATGTTGTCATATGTCAACAAAATTACTTTTTGGTGTGTGTGTTTCAACTATTTAACTGTACTAGAACGCTTAAAAGGCCACTCAAATTTTAAATATCGGTTATCGGTATCGGGTTTTTTTTTTTGGCAATACATTTTTTTGTTGTTGAAAATATCGGATATCGGCCAAAAATGTCATATCGGTGCATCCCTAATTTTAAGTATTTGAAAATATTACTTGAACCCAGGCCAGACTACAGCAAGGCATGATGGTTGGACAGGCCAGACTACAGCAAGGCATGATGGTTGGACAGGCCAGACTACAGCAAGGCATGATGGTTGGACAGGCCAGACTACAGCAAGGCATGATGGTTGGACAGGCCAGGTCGATGCAGTAAAACTCTGTTTAAAGCCTACTGAAGTTATCTCTGCAGTTTGTCGTCTAGCTGCTCTGCTCTGCTCTCCACACCTCCCTATTTGATCGTCCCACAAGCCCCCTCAGAGACTCCAGCAGCAAAGACTCCAGCAACAGAGACTCCAGCAGCAGAGACTCCAGCAGCAGAGACTCCAGCTGCAGAGACTCCAGCAGCAGAGACTCCAGCAGCAGAGACTCCAGCAGCAGTCCAGGTCTTGAGATTTGACCCCTGCATTCCTGTGGGGGCTAATGAGTAGAGGGAGCAGGGACTAACTCCTCATTAGGATTACTCAAGTCTGACTCCTCATTAGGATTACTCAAGTCTGACTCCTCATTAGGATTACTCAAGTCTGACTCAGGCATTTCTTTGAAGGTTCTTTATTAATCTTTATTAACTTTCCAATCCTGACCGGGACAAAGGGAAGGGGAGTATAGGGTGCTAGACCACAGACTTCCTATATGACAACAGGAAAGTAAGGGAGGTGCTATAGCAGGTTTCCCTTCTTTGACAACTTCCTTTGAGAAAAAGCACTACAAGAGTGAGCCAATAGATGTGTTCAGTGATATACAATGTAACCGAAGTCTCTTAGCAACAGGAACGGCTGTTGTACAACGTTGATTTCGAGTTACGTTGCTCTACTTTGGGAGTCCTGCTTTGTCAGTTCATCTGCTATACCATCCCTGTAGGTGTGTTCTATAAATACACCTGATTGGTTAGTCCATCCCTGTAGGTGTGTTCTATAAATACACCTGATTGGTTAGTCCATCCCTGTAGGTGTGTTCTATAAATACACCTGATTGGTTAGTCCATCCCTGTAGGTGTGTTCTATAAATACACCTGATTGGTTAGTCCATCCCTGTAGGTGTGTTCTATAAATACATCTGATTGGTTAGTCCATCCCTGTAGGTGTGTTCTATAAATACATCTGATTGGTTAGTCCATCCCTGTAGGTGTGTTCTATAAATACATCTGATTGGTCAGTCCATCCCTGTAGGTGTGTTCTATAAATACATCTGATTGGTTAGTCCATCCCTGTAGGTGTCTTCTATAAATACACCTGATTGGTTAGTCCATCCCTGTAGGTGTGTTCTATAAATACATCTGATTGGTGTGTTCTATAAATACATCTGATTGGTCAGTCCATCCCTGTAGGTGTGTTCTATAAATACATCTGATTGGTCAGTCCATACCTGTAGGTGTGTTCTATGAAGACATTACACCCATAGACACATAAATTAAATCCAGATTGACAATCGACCAAGCTAAATAGGTGTTAAACTAAATAGGTTTTAAGGTAAATATGTTTTAAACTAAATAGATTTTAAGGTAAATAGATTTTAAGGTAAATAGGTTTTACGCTGGATAGTGAGTTGTTTGTATGTATAGGAATGGGAGAGTAAACAGACATGTTCAGTACACCAGGGATGAAGGGATGGATTGGGACTGTTCAGATCCTTACAGGCTGAATACATGCCTGTCTGTCGGTCAAACTGGGGGCTGTGTGTGTGTGTGTGTGTGTGCGTGCGTGTGTGTGTGTTTTTGTGTGTGACAGAGAGAGAGAGAGAGAGAGAGAGAGAGAGAGAGAGAGAGAGAGAGAGAGAGAGAGAGAGAGAGAGAGAGAGAGAGAGAGAGAGAGAGAGAGAGATAAGAGGGGGCGAGAGACCATTCTCCCAGACAAGGCAGAATCCCAGCCTAGACCAGAGTCAGGGAGTGATCCTTGGTTCTCCTCTGCCCAGCCTAGACCAGGGCCAGGGAGTGATCCTTGGTTCTCCTCTGCCCAGCCTAGACCAGGGCCAGGGAGTGATCCTTGGTTCTCCTCTGCCCAGCCTAGACCAGAGCCAGGGAGTGATCCTTGGTTCTCCTCTCTCTCCTATCACAGCAGCCACTTACCCAGAGAAACCTCTGGATTGTGCAACACTTGCCCATTATTATTTTCAAAATTATTCAAGCTCTGTCAAATTGGTTGTTGATCATTGCTAGACAGCCATTTTAGATGGTCAAGCAGATTTAAGTCAAAACTGTAACTTGGCCTCTCAGGAACATTCACTGTCTTCTTAGTAAGCAACTCCAGTCTAGATTTGGCCTTGTGTTTAAGGTTATTGTCCTGCTGAAAAGTGAGTTAATCTCCTAGTGTCTGGTGAAAAGCAGAATGAACCAGGTTTTCCTCTGCTTAACTCCATTCCCTTTCTTTTGATCCTGAAAAACTCCCCAGCCCTTAACGATGACAAGCATGCCCATAACATGATGCAGCCACCACAATGGTTGAAAATATGGAGAGTGGTACTCAGTGATGTATTGGATTGGATTTGCGCCAAAACATTATGGGGTATTGTGTGAAGGCCAGTGACCAAAACAAAACTCAATTTAATCCATTTTAAATTCAGGTTGGAACAAAATGTGGAAAAAGTCAAAGGGTGTGAATACTTTCTGAAGGTCCTTGAGAATAGGGTGCCATTTGGAACGCAGTACTTGTCTGATATTAGATCAGTCGGACCAACCACCACCCCTGGTGTGCTCCACTCTGCAACAACATTCTTGTGGGAGCCAGTTTACCCTGGTGCACGGCCACAGCCAAATATTTAGCCTGTCAGATAGAATCAGACTCAAAACACAAAAGAGAGTACCTAGAATGACAACCCCTCCCGGGCCCCTCCAGGCCCCCGGCGGCGAGGCCCATCAACACCACCTCCGACGTAGGGAGGGCGGACAGCAGGGAGAGAGCCACAGAGCTGTCGGGCTCCACAGAGCTCCAGTGTTCACAGGGGTAGGTCCCAAATGGCACCCTATTCCCTATGTAAGTGCACTACTTTTGATCAGAGCAGTATGGGACTCATTTTAGGCCCTGGTCAAAAGTAGTGCACTACATAGGGAATAAGGTACGATTTGGGACGCATGCCACAAGGCTCCTTCGCAACAGCAACAAAATAATGGAGCCACTCAATTCAGACGTCCATTGAAAAAACAAGATCGTGAGGTTAAAAATACAAACAGAACCAAAACAGACATCAATCTGGAGGCTGGATGTTAAACCAGGGACATGATGTTAATCTGACACAGGGACATGATGTTAATCTGACACAGGGACATGATGTTAATCTGACACAGGAACATCATGTTAATCTGACACAGGGACATGATGTTAATCTGACACAGGGACATGATGTTAATCTGACACAGGGACATCATGTTAATCTGACACAGGGACATGATGTTAATCTGACACAGGAACCTCATGTTAATCTGACACAGGGACATCATGTTAATCTGACACAGGAACCTCATGTTAATCTGACACAGGAACCTCATGTTAATCTGACACAGGGACATGATGTTAATCTGACACAGGAACCTCATGTTAATCTGACACAGGAACCTCATGTTAATCTGACACAGGGACATCATGTTAATCTGACCCAGGGATATGATGTTAATCTGACACAGGGACATCATGTTAATCTGACACAGGGACATCATGTTAATCTGACACAGGGACATGATGTTAATCTGACACAGGAACCTCATGTTAATCTGACACAGGGACATCATGTTAATCTGACACAGGAACCTCATGTTAATCTGACACAGGGACATGATGTTAATCTGACACAGGAACCTCATGTTAATCTGACACAGGAACCTCATGTTAATCTGACACAGGGACATCATGTTAATCTGACACAGGAACCTCATGTTAATCTGACACAGGAACCTCATGTTAATCTGACACAGGGACATCATGTTAATCTGACACAGGAACCTCATGTTAATCTGACACAGGGGCATGATGTTAATCTGACACAGGAACCTCATGTTAATCTGACACAGGAACCTCATGTTAATCTGACACAGGGACATGATGTTAATCTGACACAGGAACCTCATGTTAATCTGACACAGGGACATCATGTTAATCTGACACAGGAACCTCATGTTAATCTGACCCAGGGACATGATGTTAATCTGACACAGGGACATCATGTTAATCTGACCCAGGGATATGATGTTAATCTGACACAGGGACATCATGTTAATCTGACACAGGAACCTCATGTTAATCTGACACAGGAACATCATGTTAATCTGACACAGGGACATGATGTTAATCTGACACAGGGACATCATGTTAATCTGACACAGGAACCTCATGTTAATCTGACACAGGGACATCATGTTAATCTGACCCAGGGACATCATGTTAATCTGACACAGGGACATCATGTTAATCTGACACAGGAACCTGTTTGTTTCGTCAAGCCTACCAGCGTATTTCCCTCTTGTTGTTCCTGTTTCCTAGTTTCTCTGGTGTTGACCATTCTGCCTGCCCTGACCCTGACCCTGCCTGCCATCCTGTACCTTTGCCCCACCTATCTGGATTACTGACCTCTGCCTGCCCTTGACCTGTTTTTTCAAATACATGTATGGCTGGCAATGGATCACTACCAGGCTCCCAAGGGCCAATACCACCCTCCCTTGGGCCAATACCACCCTCCCATGGCCAAATACCTCCCAAGGGCCAATACCTCCCAAGGGCCAATACCACCCCCCCAAGGGCCAATACCACCCAAGGGCCAATACCTCCCATGGGCCAATACCACCCTCCCAAGGGCAAATACCACCCTCCCAAGGGCCAATACCACCCAAGGGCCAATACCTCCCATGGGCCAATACCCCCCTCCCAAGGGCAAATACCACCCTCCCATGGGCCAATACCACCCTCCCATGGGCCAATACCACCCTTCCATGGGCAAATACCTCCCAAGGGCCAATACAACCCTCCCAAGGGCCAATACCACCCAAGGGCCAATTCCTCCCATGGGCCAATACCACCCTCCCAAGGGCAAATACCACCCTCCCAAGGGCCAATACCACCCTCCCAAGGGCCAATACCTCCCATGGGCCAATACCCCCCTCCCAAGGGCCAATACCACCCAAGGACCAATACCTCCCATGGGCCAATACCACCCTCGCAAGGGCCAATACCCCCCTCCCATGGGCCAATACCACCCTCCTAAGGGTCAATACCACCCTCCCATGGGCCAATACCACCCAAGGGCCAATACCTCCCATGGGCCAATACCCCCCTCCCAAGGGCAAATACCACCCTCCCATGGGCCAATACCACCCTCCCATGGGCCAATACCACCCTTCCATGGGCAAATACCTCCCAAGGGCCAATACAACCCTCCCAAGGGCCAATACCACCCAAGGGCCAATTCCTCCCATGGGCCAATACCACCCTCCCAAGGGCAAATACCACCCTCCCATGGGCCAATACCACCCTCCCAAGGGCCAATACCTCCCATGGGCCAATACCCCCCTCCCAAGGGCCAATACCACCCAAGGACCAATACCTCCCATGGGCCAATACCACCCTCGCAAGGGCCAATACCCCCCTCCCATGGGCCAATACCACCCTCCTAAGGGTCAATACCACCCTCCCATGGGCCAATACCACCCTCGCAAGGGCCAATACCTCCCTCCCATGGGCCAATACCACCCTCCTAAGGGCCAATACCACCCAAGGACCAATACCTCCCATGGGCCAATACCACCCTCCCAAGGGCCAATACCACCCTCCCAAGGGCCAATACCACCCTCCCATGGGCCAATACCACCCTCGCAAGGGCCAATACCTCCCTCCCATGGGCCAATACCACCCTCCTAAGGGCCAATACCACCCTAGCAAGGGCCAATACCACCCTCGCAAGGGCCAATACCTCCCTCCCATGGGCCAATACCACCCTCCCAAGGGCCAATACCACCCTCCCATCGGCCAATACCACCCTCCTATGGGCCAATACCACTCTCCCATGGGCCAATACCACCCTCCCAAGGGCCAATACCTCCCAAGGGCCAATACCTCCCATGGGCCAATACCAACCTCCCAAGGGCCAATACCTCCCAAGGGCCAATACCTCCCAAGGGCCAATACCACCCTCCCAAGGGCCAATACCTCGTCAAGGGCCAATACCTCCCAAGGGCCAATACCACCCCCCAAAGGGCCAATACCACCCTCCCAAGGGTCAATACCTCCCTCCCAAGGGCCAATACCCCCTCCCAAGGGCCAATACCACCCTCCCAAGGGCCTATACCTCCCAAGGGCCAATACCTCCCAAGGGCCAATATCACCCTCCCAAGGGCCAATACCTCGTCAAGGGCCAATACCTCCCAAGGGCCAATACCACCCTCCCAAGGGCCAATACCCCCCTGCCAAGGGCCAATACCACCCTCCCATGGGCCAATACCTCCCAAGGGCCAATACCATCCTCCCAAGGGCCAATACCATCCTCCCAAGGGCCAATACCTCCCAAGGGCCAATACCTCCCAAGGGCCAATACCTCCCTCCCAAGGGCCAATATCTCCCTCCCAAGGGCCAATACCACCCTCCCAAGGGCCAATACCAACCTCCTAAGGGCCAATACCACCCTCCCAAGGGCCAATACCAACCTCCTAAGGGCCAATACCACCCTCCCAGGGCCAATACCACCCTCCCAAGGGCCAATACCAACCTCCTAAGGGCCAATACCACCCTCCCAAGGGCCAATACCAACCTCCTAAGGGCCAATACCACCCTCCCAGGGCCAATACCACCCTCCCAAGGGCCAATACCAACCTCCTAAGGGCCAATACCACCCTCCCAAGGGCCAATACCAACCTCCTAAGGGCCAATACCACCCTCCCAGGGCCAATACCACCCTCCCAAGGGCCAATACCACCCTCCCAGGGCCAATACCACCCTCCCAAGGGCCAATACCAACCTCCTAAGGGCCAATACCACCCTCCCAGGGCCAGGAGCCACAATGGATTCACTAACAGAGGCCACAGTTGTACAGCTGGGAGAGGAGAAACCCCCACTGTGATGGACCACTCCTCCCTAACCTACCCAAGTCCTGGCCTTAAAGGTCCAACGCAGCCGTTTTCATCTCAAAATCTCATTTCTGGCTAACAATTAAGTACCTTACTGTGATTGTTTTCAGTTAAAATGGTCAAAAATAGCTTTTTAGCAATGAGCATTTTCTCAAGCAATCATTTTTCTAGGACTGTCTGGGAGTGGTCTGAGTTGGGAAGGAAAAAACTGAAAACTAGTGATGTCATCAGGCAGGCCAAAACTCCATCCTACCAAAACAAGCTCATATTTCAAACAGCGCTTACACTAAAGGGACATTATCATCATTTTACCATTTCACAGTATTATTCCAACCTCATAGTGTGGAAATGTATGTAAAAAAAAAAACACAAGAAAGTTTTGACTGCACAGAAAGACCAAAACATACAGGCTTCCTTCATTTACCTAAAATATGACCGTAGTGCTCAACTTAAAAGGCAAAAACACTTTATCCATCTAGCGGGTAAATAGCAGCGGACAGAATCATCCCAAACCTCAGAGAGAGAAATGTATCTGGCGGTGCTGTGGTGAGAGATGATTAACCCAGGCGGTTAGTTAAGTGACTATAGAAACCAGCTAATGGAGACATTGTTGTAGGGCCGTCCTCAACCCACAACCACCACACCACAAACCTTTAAACACCATGCAAAATAGAAGAGAAAAAATAGAATTCCTTTACGTGTTCTAAAGTTCTCGTGACCGACTTTTACTTGAAAATTCTACCAATTAGGTATAAGAATTATCAAATTAAGACACCACAGACTTATAAACACGATGCAAAATATGAAAATATAATTCCTTTATGATCCTCCAGGTTTCAGTATTGCATTGCTGGTCCTGTTAGTCTGCATTTTGACTGTAATATTGTAAATTATGGTAAGTATAATCACTTCAAAGGAAGATACCACAAACATGATGTACAGTAAAATGCTAAATATGCAAATATAATTTCTCCAAGTCTTAAAGGTTCAGTTTTCATAACTGTTACTCTCCATTTTGACTTCAAAAAAATGCTGTCAATTGGGGTATGTAAAATTGTATTTTTTGTTGTTGTTTATCTTAAACCAGAGAAGTGAACTTTATATGCATGAGTTCATGTTTTATGTTTATGGGGAGAATAAGATCAAGTTTTCCAAACTCCAGTCCAGAAAGGATGCAACATGAGGGACTTTTTACCACGAACAGAAGATGTGGAGAGAGAGAGAGAGAGAGAGAGACAGAGAGAGAGAGAGAGAGAGAGAGAGAGAGAGAGAGAGAGAGAGAGAGAGAGAGAGAGAGAGAGAGACAGAGAGAGAGAGAGAGAGAGAGAGAGAGAGAGAGAGAGAGAGAGAGAGAGAGAGAGAGAGAGAGAGAGAGAGAGAGAGAGAGAGAGAGAGAGAGAGAGAGAGAGAGAGAGAGAGAGAGAGAGAGAGAGAGACCGAGCAACTGAGCGAAAGACAGATCGAGCGACAGAGAGAGAGAGACAGAGCGACTGGGAGGAAGACAAATCGAGCGATAGAGAGAGAGTGAGAGTGAGAGAAAGAGAGAAGAGAGAAATGCAATTAACTTAGGGCAGAGAGGAACAGTGGGCTTCTTGTCAGTCTTCCCCAGCTTTTATGATGTCAGCTACCAGCCAAACAAAGACACCCCATCCCCAAAAACAAACAGTCTTTGCCTGCAAAATTACCCTGAAAACTCAGCCTGCCGTTTCATCTGAGAGGGAGCAATTCTCCCTGAGCCAGGGTCAACAAGTAAACAATACAAGGGGGATTGCTGGGGTTGGAGGTTGGAGGAGGGCTGGGGGTTGGAGGAGAGCTGAGGGCTGGAGGAGGGCTGGGGGTTGGAGGAGGAATGGAGGAGGGCTGGAGGAGGGTTGGGGGTTGGAGGAGGAATGGAGGAGGGCTGGAGGAGGGTTGGGGGTTGGAGGAGGGCTGGGGTTGGAGGAGGGCTGGAGGAGGGTTGGGGGCTGGAGGAGGGCTGGGGGTTGGAGGAGAGCTGAGGGCTGGAGGAGGGCTGGGGGTTGGAGGAGGAATGGAGGAGGGCTGGAGGAGGGTTGGGGGTTGGAGGAGGGCTGGGGTTGGAGGAGGGCTGGAGGAGGGTTGGGGGTTGGAGGAGGGCTGGGGGTTGGAGGAGGGCTGGAGGAGGGTTGGAGGAGGGTTGGAGGAGGGCTGGAGGAGGGTTGGGGGTTGGAGGAGGGCTCGGGGTTGGAGGAGGGCTGGGGGTTGGATGAGGGCTGGGGGTTGGAGGAGGGTTGGGGGTTGGAGGAGGGCTGGAGGAGGGCTGGAGGAGGGTTGGAGGAGGGCTGGGGGTTGGAGGAGGGCTGGGGGTTGGAGGAGGGTTGGGGGTTGGAGGAGGGCTGGGGGTTGGAGGAGGGCTGGAGGAGGGCTGGAGGAGGGCTGGAGGAGGGTTGGAGGAGGGCTGGAGGAGGGTTGGGGGTTGGAGGAGGGCTCGGGGTTGGAGGAGGGCTGGGGGTTGGAGGAGGGTGGGGGGTTGGAGAAGGGCTGGGATTGTAGGAGAGCTGGGGGTTGGAGGAGGGTTGGAGGAGAGCTGGAGGAGAGCTGGGGGTTGGAGGTGGGCTAGAGGAGGGCTGGGGTTGGAGGAGGGCTGGGGTTGGAGGAGGGCTGGGGGTTGGAGGAGGGTTGGGGTTGGAGGAGGGCTGGGGGTTGAAGAAGGGCTGTGGTTGGAGGATGGCTGGGGGTTGGAGGAGGTTTAGGGGTTGGAGGAGGGTTGGAGGAAGGTTGGAGGAGGGCTGGGGGTTGGAGGATGGCTGGGGTTGGAGGAGGGTTGGAGGAGGGTTGGAGGAAGGTTGGAGGAGGGCTGGGGGTTGGAGGAGGGCTGGGGATAGGCGGATGGCTGGGGTTGAAGGAGGGTTGGAGTAGGGTTGGAGGAAGGTTGGAGGAGGGCTGGGGGTTGGAGGATGGCTGGGGTTGGAGGAGGGTTGGAGGAGGGTTGGAGGAGAGCTGGGGGTTGGAGGAGGGCTGGGGGTTGGAGGACGGTTGGAGGAGGGTTGGGGGTTGGAGGAGGGCTGGGGTTGGAGGAGGATTGGGGGTTGGAGGAGGGTTGGCGTTTGGCGGATGGCTGGGGTTGGAGGAGGGTTGGAGGAGGGTTGGGGGTTGGAGGATGGCTGGGGTTGGAGGAGGGTTGGAGGAGGGCTGGGGGTTGGAGGAGGGCTGGGGTTGGAGGAGGATTGGGGGTTGGAGGAGGGTTGGCGTTTGGCGGATGGCTGGGGTTGGAGGAGGGTTGGAGGAGGGTTGGGGGTTGGAGGATGGCTGGGGTTGGAGGAGGATTGGGGGTTGGAGGAGGGTTGGCGTTTGGAGGATGGCTGGGGTTGGAGGAGGGTTGGAGGAGGGCTGGGGGTTGGAGGAGGATTGGGGGTTGGAGGATGGCTGGGGGTTGGAGGAGGGTTGGAGGAGGGCTGGAGGAGGGTTGGGGGTTGGAGGAGGGTTGGAGGAGGGTTGGAGGAGGGCTGGAGGAGGGTTGGAGGAGGGTTGGGTGTGTGCGCTTTGACGCTCACTCCCTCTTTCTCTCTCTATTAGTGTGCGTGTGCGTGTGCGTGTGCGTGTGTGTGTGTGTGTGTGTGTGTGTGTGTGTGTGTGTGTGTGTGTGTGTGTGTGTGTGTGTGTGTGTGTGTGTGTGTGTGTGTGTGTGTGTGTAACCCAATTGACAAAGTGAAAAGATGGAATCCTGTACAGAATAAAAATATTCCAAAACATCCATCCTGTTTGCAACAAGGCACTAAAGTAATACTGCAACAAATGTGGCAAAGCAATTCACGTTTTGTCCTGAATAGCCCATCTATAATTAAGCCCAAACAACTACCTCTCCACCTACTGTATTTATTTATTTAACTCCTTTGCACCCCATTATTTCTATCTCTACTTTACACATTCTTCCACTGCAAATCTACCATTCCAGTGTTTTACTTGCTATATTGTATTTACTTCGTTTTGCCTTTACCTCTCTTATCTCACCTCATTTGCTCACATTGTATATCGCGTTTTTTTTCTACTGTATTATTGACTGTATGTTTGTCTTACTTCATGTGTAACTCTGTGTTGTTGTATGTGTCGAACTGCTTTGCTTTATCTTGGCCAGGTTGCAATTGTAAATGAGAACTTGTTTCTTAACTTGCCTACCTGGTTAAATAAAGGTGAAATAAAATAAAATAAATAAAATACAAAGTGTTATGTTTGGGGCAAATCCAAAACCAGACATTACTGAGTAATGGAGGTGTGTTTTGGGTCATTAATCCTGTTGAAAAACAAATGATAGTCCCACAAAGCACAAACCAGATGGGATGGCGTATCGCTGCAGAATGCTGTGGTAGCCATGCTGGTTAAGTGTGCCTTGAATTCTATATAAATCACCAACAGTGTCACCAGCAAAGCACCATCACACCTCCTCTTCCATGCTTCACGGTGGGAACCACACATAAGGAGATCATCCGTTCACCTACTCTGCGTCTCACAAAGACACGGCAGTTGGAACCAAAAATCTCCAATTTGGACTCATCAAACTAATGTCCATTGCTTCTGTTTCTTGTCCCAAGCAAGTCTCTTCTTCTTATTGGTGTCCTTTAGTAGTGGTTTCTTTGCAGCAATTTGACCATGAAGGCCTGATTCCTCTGAACAGTTGATGTTGAGATGTGTCTGTTACTTGAACTCTGTAAAGTATTTATTTGGGCTTCAATCTGAGCTGCAGTTAACTCTAATGAACGTATCCTCTGCAGCAGAGGTAACTCTGGGTCTCTGTGGCGGTCCTCATGAGAGCTAGTTTCATCATCACTTGAAGAAAAGTACTTGAAATGTTCAGGATTGGCTGACCTTCATGTCTTAAAGTTATGATGGACTGTCATTTCTCTTTGCTTATTTGAGCTGTTCTTGCCGTAATATGGACTCTGTCTTTTAATAAATAGGGCTATCTTCTGTATACCACCCCTTTTTATTTATTTTTTATTTTATTTATTTAACCTTTATTTAACCAGGTAGGCAAATTGAGAACACGTTCTCATTTACAATTGCGACCTGGCCAAGATAAAGCAAAGCAGTTCGACACATACTAGAGAGTATGTGTCTAGAGAGTTATACCTGCTGGAGCGCGTGCTACAGGTAGGTGCTGCTATGGTGACCAGCGAGCTGAGATAAGGGGGGACTTTACCTAGCAGGGTCTTGTAGATGACCTGGAACCAGTGGGTTTGGCGACGAGTATGAAGCGAGGGCCAGCCAACGAGAGTGTACAGGTCGCAGTGGTGGGTAGTATATGGGGCTTTGGTGACAAAACGGATGGCACTGTGATAGACTGCATCCAATTTATTGAGTAGGGTTTTGGAGGCTATTTTGTAAATGACATCACCGAAGTCGAGGATTGGTAGGATGGTCAGTTTTACAAGGGTATGTTTGGCAGCATGAGTAAAGGATGCTTTGTTGCGGAATAGGAAGCCAATTCTAGATTTGACTTTGGATTGGAGATGTTTGATGTGAGTCTGGAAGGAGAGTTTACAGTCTAACCAGACACCTAGGTATTTGTAGTTGTCCACATATTCTAAGTCAGAGCCGTCCAAAGTAGTGATGTTGGACAGGCGGGCAGGAGCAGGCAGCGATCGGTTGAAGAGCATGCATTTGGTTTTACTTGTATTTAAGAGCAGTTGGAGGCCACGGAAGGAGAGTTGTATGGCATTGAAGCTCGCCTGGAGGGTTGTTAACACAGTGTCAAAAGAAGGATTAATGGATTAATGTCATTAATGAGGATCATTCATTAGGATTAATGACCCTACCTTGTCAAAACACAACTGATGAGAATGCCAAGAGTGAGCAAAGCTGTCATCAAGGCAAAGGGTGGCTACTAATTGATTGGTCTTTAGAAAAGACAACTCTTGGTCGAACATTTTTTTTTTTTTGTCGGGGACAGCCCTAGAAAGGTATCAGATTAGATATGGATTACAAAGGTATCAGATTAGATATGGATTAGAAAGGTACCAGATTAGATGTGGATTAGAAAGGTACCAGATTAGATGTGGATTAGAAAGGTATCAGATTATGTATTAGAAAGGTATCAGATTAGATATGGATTAGAAAGGTATCAGATTATGTATTAGAAACCAAGTATTAAATGTGAAAAGACGGGCAGTTGGGCACACACAAACAAACACACACACACACACACACACACACACACACACACACACACACACACACACACACACACACACACACACACACACACACACACACACACACACACACACACACACACACACACACACACACTAGGCCTGCCTACAAACACACACACACACACACACACACACACACACACACACAGTAGGCCTGCCTACAAACAAACACACACACACACACACACACACACACACACACACACACACACCTAGGCCTGCCTACAAACACACACACACACACACACACACAAACAAACACACACACACACACACACACACACACACACACACACACACACACACACACACACACACACACACACACACACACACACACACACACACACACACACACACACACACACACACTAGGCCTGCCTACAAACACACACACACACACACACACAGTAGGCCTGCCTACAAACAAACACACACACACACACACACACACACACACACACACACACACACACACACACACACACACACACACACACACACACACACACACACACACACACACACACACACACACACACACACACACACACTAGGCCTGCCTACAAACACACACACACACACACACACACACACTAGGCCTGCCTACAAACACACACACACACATCGAAAGTATGTGTGACTACTCAAGACACCATTTTCATCATCATTTTCTTAGTCCTTCCTGGCAGAGCAACAGACCATCACACCAGAGACATATCTGTCAGGCAACCAGGTATGACAAGGACAGCTTATGTTGTCCAGAGACATATCTGTCAGGCAACCAGGTATGACAAGGACAGCTTATGTTGTCCAGAGACCTATCTGTCAGTCAACCAGACAAGGACAGCTTATGTTGTCCAGAGACATATCTGTCAGTCAACCAGACAAGGACAGCTTATGTTGTCCAGAGACATATCTGTCAGTCAACCAGGTATGACAAGGACAGCTTAGTAATTTGTCAAAAAAGAAGCACCATAGATAGTATCTAGAAATGTCTTCAACCGGGGGCATAGATGTAACTTTCTGGTCCACCAGCCACTGTGACAGGTAGATAAAACAAACATCTACCAGCCACTTAAACATTGAAAAACAATCTAGTTTGTGAACAAAACAATGTAAACAGCCAAGAAACACAAGAACAAAATCTCACTTCAGTAGACTTTCATTTCGAAGTAAATTAGACCAACTTTTATGCCCGTAGCGGTAGCACTTCTAAAAATGAATCTTTCACTCTGCTCTTGACGTGCCCACAGCCCCAGGAAGTGTTTGCAGTGCGAGGTGGAAAAAGGGCTATATACACTGTAGGATTCCTAGTTCTTTGACTTCGTACGATTAATTTACCAGCTTTGAAAACAAAACGGCAGAAAGAAAACCGCAGCGTTTATTTTACTATAAAATGTGATTATATTTGATTTTTTTTTTTTTATTCACAAATGTGAATGAAATGCTCTTTACTGTGTAGCCCTGACCAGCTGGCAACGTGGCTGGTGTAATAAACATCTTACCCACCAATGACTAAAATCTACCCGCATTTGGCAGATGGCGGGTGTTCATGTTAGGCCCTGGTCTTCATATTAAAGGAAGTGATACATTAGAGGTTGTGTTTACAGTACAACAATACAGGGCAAGGTATAAGCACGCAAGCACACAGACAAAAACACACACACACACACAAACACTGTGAAGGAACAAATCTAGGTCTAATGTCACATAGCAAATGCTTTGGCGTATTTTCAAATGTCGCCTGGGTGGTAGAAAGAAAGGCCCAAATTCCTCCTGTGTTTTAAACAACTGCTCTTATAATGGGTCCTGGTAAGATACAGTATGTTACAGTCTTATAATGGGTCCTGGTAAGATACAGTATGTTACAGTCTTATTATGGGTCCTGGTAAGATACAGTATGTTACAGTCTTATAATGGGTCCTGGTAAGATACAGTATGTTACAGTCTTATTATGGGTCCTGGTAAGATACAGTATGTTAAAGTCTTATTATGGGTCCTGCTAAGATACAGTATGTTACAGTCTTATTATGGCACTGCTAAGATACAGTAAGTTACAGTCTTATTATGGGTACTGCTAAGATATAGTATGTTACAGTCTTATTATGGGTACTGGTAATATACAGTATGTTACAGTCTTATTATGGGTACTGGTAAGATACAGTATGGTACAGTCTTATTATGGGTACTGCTAAGATACAGTATGTTACAGTCTTATTATGGCACTGCTAAGATACAGTATGTTACAGTCTTATTATGGCACTGCTAAGATACAGTATGTTACAGTCTTATTATGGGTACTGGTAATATACAGTATGTTACAGTCTTATTATGGGTCCTGCTAAGATACAGTATGTTACAGTCTTATTATGGGTACTGCTAAGATACAGTATGTTACAGTCTTATTATGGCACTGCTAAGATACAGTATGTTACAGTCTTATTATGGCACTGCTAAGATACAGGTACTGGTAAGATACAATATGTTACAGTCTTATTATGGGTCCTGCTAAGATACAGTATGTTACAGTCTTATTATGGGTACTGCTAAGATACAGTATGTTACAGTCTTATTATGGCACTGCTAAGATACAGTATGTTACAGTCTTATTATGGGTACTGGTAAGATACAGTATGTTACAGTCTTATTATGGGTACTGGTAAGATACAGTATGTTACAGTCTTATTATGGGTACTGGTAAGATACAGTATGTTACAGTCTTATTATGGGTACTGGTAAGATACAGTATGTTACAGTCTTATTATGGGTACTGCTAAGATATAGTATGTTACAGTCTTATTATGGATCCTGCTAAGATACAGTAAGTTACAGTCTTATTATGGGTACTGGTAAAATACAGTATGTTACAGTCTTATTATGGGTCCTGGTAAGATACAGTATGTTACAGTCTTATTATGGGTACTGGTAAGATACAGTATGTTACAGTCTTATTATGGGTACTGGTAAGATACAGTATGTTACAGTCTTATTATGGGTCCTGGTAAGATACAGTATGTTACAGTCTTATAATGGGTCCTGGTAAGATACAGTATGTTACAGTCTTATTATGGGTCCTGGTAAGATACAGTATGTTACAGTCTTATTATGGGTCCTGGTAAGATACAGTATGTTACAGTCTTATTATGGGTACTGGTAATATACAGTATGTTACAGTCTTATTATGGGTCCTGGTAAGATACAGTATGTTAAAGTCTTATTATGGGTCCTGCTAAGATAAAGTATGGTACAGTCTCATTATGGATACTGGTAAGATACAGTATGTTACAGTCTTATTATGGCACTGCTAAGATACAGTATGTTACAGTCTTATTATGGCACTGCTAAGATACAGTATGTTACAGTCTTATTATGGGTACTGCTAAGATACAGTATGTTACAGTCTTATTATGGGTACTGGTAATATAAGTATGTTACAGTCTTATTATGGGTACTGGTAAGATACAGTATGGTACAGTCTTATTATGGGTACTGCTAAGATACAGTATGTTACAGTCTTATTATGGGTACTGGTAAGATACAGTATGTTACAGTCTTATTATGGGTCCTGCTAAGATAAAGTATGGTACAGTCTTATTATGGGTACTGGTAAGATACAGTATGTTACAGTCTTATTATGGATACCGGTAAGATACAGTATGTTACAGTCTTATTATGGGTACTGGTAAGATACAGTATGGTACAGTCTTATTATGGATACTGGTAAGATACAGTATGTTACAGTCTTATTATGTATACCAGTAAGATACAGTATGTTAAAGTCTTATTATGGATACCGGTAAGATACAGTATGTTACAGTCTTATTATGGGTACCGGTAAGATACAGTATGTTACAGTCTTATTATGTATACCGGTAAGATACAGTATGTTACAGTCTTATTATGGGTACTGGTAAGATACAGTATGTTACAGTCTTATTATGGGTCCTGCTAAGATACAGTATGTTACAGTCTTATTATGGGTACTCCTAAGATACAGTATGTTACAGTCTTATTATGGCACTGCTAAGATACAGTATGTTACAGTCTTATTATGGCACTGCTAAGATACAGTATGTTACAGTCTTATTATGGGTACTGGTAATATACAGTATGTTACAGTCTTATTATGGGTCCTGCTAAGATACAGTATGTTACAGTCTTACTATGGGTACTGCTAAGATACCGTATGTTACAGTCTTATTATGGCACTGCTAAGATACAGTATGTTACAGTCTTATTATGGGTACTGGTAAAATACAGTATGTTACAGTCTTATTATGGGTACTGGTAAGATACAGTATGTTACAGTCTTATTATGGGTACTGGTAAGATACAGTATGTTACAGTCTTATTATGGGTCCTGCTAAGATACAGTATGTTACAGTCTTATTATGGGTACTGCTAAGATACAGTATGTTACAGTCTTATTATGGCACTGCTAAGATACAGTATGTTACAGTCTTATTATGGCACTGCTAAGATACAGGTACTGGTAAGATACAATATGTTACAGTCTTATTATGGGTCCTGCTAAGATACAGTATGTTACAGTCTTATTATGGGTACTGCTAAGATACAGTATGTTACAGTCTTATTATGGCACTGCTAAGATACAGTATGTTACAGTCTTATTATGGCACTGCTAAGATACAGTATGTTACAGTCTTATTATGGCACTGCTAAGATACAGGTACTGGTAAGATACAATATGTTAGTCTTATTATGGGTCCTGCTAAGATACAGTATGTTACAGTCTTATTATGGGTACTGCTAAGATACAGTATGTTACAGTCTTATTATGGCACTGCTAAGATACAGTATGTTACAGTCTTATTATGGGTACTGGTAAGATACAGTATGTTACAGTCTTATTATGGGTACTGGTAAGATACAGTATGTTACAGTCTTATTATGGGTACTGGTAAGATACAGTATGTTACAGTCTTATTATGGGTACTGCTAAGATATAGTATGTTACAGTCTTATTATGGATCCTGCTAAGATACAGTAAGTTAAGGTCTTATTATGGGTACTGGTAAAATACAGTATGTTACAGTCTTATTATGGGTCCTGGTAAGATACAGTATGTTACAGTCTTATTATGGGTACTGGTAAGATACAGTATGTTACAGTCTTATTATGGGTCCTGGTAAGATACAGTATGTTACAGTCTTATTATGGGTACTGGTAAGATACAGTATGTTACAGTCTTATTATGGGTACTGCTAAGATATAGTATGTTACAGTCTTATTATGGATCCTGCTAAGATACAGTAAGTTACAGTCTTATTATGGGTGCTGGTAATATAAGTATGTTACAGTCTTATTATGGGTACTGGTAAGATACAGTATGGTACAGTCTTATTATGGGTGCTGCTAAGATACAGTATGTTACAGTCTTATTATGGGTACTGGTAAGATACAGTATGTTACAGTCTTATTATGGGTCCTGCTAAGATAAAGTATGGTACAGTCTTATTATGGGTACTGGTAAGATACAGTATGTTACAGTCTTATTATGGATACCGGTAAGATACAGTATGTTACAGTCTTATTATGGGTACTGGTAAGATACAGTATGGTACAGTCTTATTATGGATACTGGTAAGATACAGTATGTTACAGTCTTATTATGTATACCAGTAAGATACAGTATGTTAAAGTCTTATTATGGATACCGGTAAGATACAGTATGTTACAGTCTTATTATGGGTACCGGTAAGATACAGTATGTTACAGTCTTATTATGTATACCGGTAAGATACAGTATGTTACAGTCTTATTATGGGTACTGGTAAGATACAGTATGTTACAGTCTTATTATGGGTCCTGCTAAGATACAGTATGTTACAGTCTTATTATGGGTACTCCTAAGATACAGTATGTTACAGTCTTATTATGGCACTGCTAAGATACAGTATGTTACAGTCTTATTATGGCACTGCTAAGATACAGTATGTTACAGTCATATTATGGGTACTGGTAATATACAGTATGTTACAGTCTTATTATGGGTCCTGCTAAGATACAGTATGTTACAGTCTTACTATGGGTACTGCTAAGATACAGTATGTTACAGTCTTATTATGGCACTGCTAAGATACAGTATGTTACAGTCTTATTATGGGTACTGGTAAAATACAGTATGTTACAGTCTTATTATGGGTACTGGTAAGATACAGTATGTTACAGTCTTATTATGGGTACTGGTAAGATACAGTATGTTACAGTCTTATTATGGGTCCTGCTAAGATACAGTATGTTACAGTCTTATTATGGGTACTGCTAAGATACAGTATGTTACAGTCTTATTATGGCACTGCTAAGATACAGGTACTGGTAAGATACAATATGTTACAGTCTTATTATGGGTCCTGCTAAGATACAGTATGTTACAGTCTTATTATGGGTACTGCTAAGATACAGTATGTTACAGTCTTATTATGGCACTGCTAAGATACAGTATGTTACAGTCTTATTATGGCACTGCTAAGATACAGTATGTTACAGTCTTATTATGGCACTGCTAAGATACAGGTACTGGTAAGATACAATATGTTAGTCTTATTATGGGTCCTGCTAAGATACAGTATGTTACAGTCTTATTATGGGTACTGCTAAGATACAGTATGTTACAGTCTTATTATGGCACTGCTAAGATACAGTATGTTACAGTCTTATTATGGGTACTGGTAAGATACAGTATGTTAGAGTCTTATTATGGGTACTGGTAAGATACAGTATGTTACAGTCTTATTATGGGTACTGCTAAGATATAGTATGTTACAGTCTTATTATGGATCCTGCTAAGATACAGTAAGTTAAGGTCTTATTATGGGTACTGGTAAAAGACAGTATGTTACAGTCTTATTATGGGTCCTGGTAAGATACAGTATGTTACAGTCTTATTATGGGTACTGGTAAGATACAGTATGTTACAGTCTTATTATGGGTCCTGGTAAGATACAGTATGTTACAGTCTTATTATGGGTACTGGTAAGATACAGTATGTTACAGTCTTATTATGGGTACTGCTAAGATATAGTATGTTACAGTCTTATTATGGATCCTGCTAAGATACAGTAAGTTACAGTCTTATTATGGGTACTGGTAAAATACAGTATGTTACAGTCTTATTATGGGTCCTGGTAAGATACCGTATGTTACAGTCTTATTATGGGTACTGGTAAGATACAATATGTTACAGTCTTATTATGGGTACTGGTAAGATACAGTATGTTACAGTCTTATTATGGGTCCTGGTAAGATACAGTATGTTACAGTCTTATTATGGGTACTGGTAAGATACAGTATGTTACAGTCTTATTATGGGTACTGGTACAGTATGTGTAATTATTAAACAGTTCATTCTGAAAGTATTCAGACCCCTTCACTTTTTTCACATTTTGCTACGTTACAGCCCTGTTTTAAAATGGATTAAACTGTTTTCCCCCCTCATCAATCTACACACAATAGCCCATAATGATGAAGCAAAAACAGCTATTTAGACATTTTTGAAAATGTATAAAAAATACAAAACTGAAATACTACATTTACATAAGTATTCAGACCTCTTACTTAGTACTTTTGTTTAAGTACCTTTGGCAGCGATTACAGCCTTGAGTTTTCGTGGGTATGATGCCATAAGCTTGGCACACCTGTATTTGGGGAGTTTCTCCCATTCTTCTCTGCAGATCTTCTTCAGGTTGGATGGGGAGCATCGCTGCACAACTATTGTCAGTTCTCTCCAGAGATGTTCGATTGGGTTCATGTCTGGGCTCTGGCTGGGCCACTCAAGGACATTCAGAGACTTGTCCGGAAGCCACTCCTGTATTGTCTTGGCTGTATGCTTGGCATTCAGGCCAAAAAGTTCAATCTTGGTTTCATCAGACCAGAGAATCTTGTTTCTCATGGTCTGAGAGTCCTTTAGGTGCCTTTTTGCAAACTCCAAGCAGGCTGTCATGTGCCTTTTACTGAGGAGTGGCTTCCGTCTGGCCACTCTACCATAAAGGCCTGATTGGTGGAGTGCTGCAGAGATGGTTGTCCTTCCGGAAGGTTCTCCTAGCTTCACAGAGGAACTCTGGAGCTCTGTCAGAGTGACCATCAGGTGCTTGGTCACCTCCCTGACCAAAGCCTTTCTCCCCCAATTGCTCAGTTTGGCCGGGCGTCCAGCTCTAGGAAGAGTCTTGGTGGTTCCAAACTTCTTCCATTTAAGAATGATGGAGGCCACTGTGTTCTTGGGGACCTTCAATGCTGCAGAAATGTTTTGGTACCCTTCCCCAGATCTGTGCCTCGACACAATCCTGTCACGGACCTCATGGCTTGGTTTTTGCACTGTCAACTGGGGGACCTTAAATAGACAGGTGTGTGCCTTTCCAAATCATGTCCAATCAATTGAATTTACCACAGGTGGACTCCAATCAAGTTGTAGAAACATCTCATGGATGATCAATGGAAACAGGATGCACCTGAGCTCAATTTCAAGTCTAATAGCAAACGGTCTGAATACTTATGTAAATATTATACTTCCGGCGCCGACAGAGAAAACTCACAAACTTTTACAGATGCACAATCGAGAGCATCCTGTCACCGCCTGGTACGGCAACTGCTCCGGCAACTGCGCCTGGTACGGCAACTGCTCCGCCCACAACCGTAAGGCTCTCCAGAGGGTAGTGAGGTCTGCACAACGCATCACCGGGGGCAAACTACCTGCCCTCCAGGACACCTACACCACCCAATGTCACAGGAAGGCCAAAAAAGATCATCAAGGACAACAACCACCCGAGCCACTGCCTGTTCACCCCTCTATCATCCAGAAGGCGAGGTCAGTACAGGTTCATCAAAGCAGGGACCGAGAGACTGAAAAACAGCTTCTATCTCAAGGCCATCAGACTGTTAAACAGCCACCAATAACATTGAGTGGCTGCTGCCAACATACTGACTCAACTCCAGCCACTTTAATAATGGAAAAATGTATGTAATAAATGTATCACTAGCCACTTTAAACAATGCCACTTCATATAATGTTTACATAGCCTACATTACTCATCTCATATGTATATACTGTACTCTATACCATCTACTGCATCTTGCCTATGCCGTTCTGTACCATCACTCATTCATATATTTTTTTTATGTACATATTCTTATTCATTCCTTTGCACTTGTGTGTATAAGGTAATTGTTGTGAAATTGATAGGTTAGATTACTCGTTGGATATTACTGCATTGTCGGAACTAGAAGCACAAGCATTTTGCGAAAGTCGCATTAAAATCTGCTGACCATGTGTATGTGACAAATACAATTTGATTTGATTTGAATAAGGTATTTCTGTTTTTTATTTTTAATAAATTTGCAAACATTTCTAAAAACCTGTTTTTGCTTTGTCATTATGGGGTATTGTGCGTAGATTGATGAGGGGAAAATGTAATACATTTTATAATAAGGCTGCAATGTAACAAAATGTGGAAAAAGTGAAGGGGTCTGAATACTTTCCAACTGCACTGCATGTTAGTATTGTCACACCCTGATCTGTTCTACCTGTCTTTGTGATTGTCTCCTCCCCCCTCCAGGTGTCGCCCATCTTCCCCATTATCCCCAGTGTATTTATACCTGTGTTCTCTGTTTGTCTGCTGCCTGTTCGTCTTGTCTTGCCTAGTCAACCAGCGTTTTTTCCAAGCTCCTAGTTTTTTCCTAGTCTCTCTTTTCTAGCCCTCCTGCCTGACCGTTCTGCCTGCCCCTGACACTGAGCCCTCCTGCCTGACCGTTCTGCCTGCCCCGACACTGAGCCCTCCTGCCTGACCGTTCTGCCTGCCCCTGACACTGAGCCCTCCTGCCTGACCGTTCTGCCTGCCCTGACACTGAGCCCTCCTGCCTGACCGTTCTGCCTGCCCTGACACTGAGCCCTCCTGACTGACCGTTCTGCCTGCCCCGACACTGAGCCCGCCTGCCTAACCGTTCTGCCTGCCCTGACACTGAGCCCTCCTGCCTGACCGTTCTGCCTGCCCCTGACACTGAGCCCTCCTGCCTGACCGTTCTGCCTGCCCCTGACCTCGTGCCTGCCTACCGCCCTGCACCTTCTGGACTCTGACCTGGTTATGAACGCTTACCTGTCCTCGACCTGCCTCTTGCCTGCCCCTCGTTGTTCAATAAATATCTGAGACTCGAACCATCTGCCTCCTGAGTCTGCATCTGGGTCTCGCCTTGAGTCGTTATATGTATGGAAACTGGTACTATGGATACCGGTACTATAGATACTGGTACTATGGATACTGGTACTATAGATACTGGTACTATAGACACTGGTACTATGGAAACTGGTAAAATAGATACTGGTACTATGGATACTGGTAAAATAGATACTGGTACTATAGACACTGGTACTATGGATACTGGTAAAATAGATACTGGTATTATGGATACTGGACCTATGGATACTGGTACTACGGATACTGGTACTATAGATATTGGTACTATGTATACTGGTAATGTAGATACTGGTACTATGGATACTGGTAAAATAGATTCTGGTACTATGGATATTGGTAAAATAGATACTGGTACTATGGATACTGGTTAAATAGATACTGGTACTATGGATACTGGTACTATAGATACTGGTACTATAGATACTGGTAAAATAGATACTGGTACTATGGATACTGGAACTATGGATACTGGTACTACGGATACTGGTACTATAGATATTGGTACTATAGACACTGGTACTATGGATACTGGTACTACGGATACTGGTACTACGGATACTGGTAAAATAGATACTGGTACTATGGATACTGGTAAAATAGATACTGGTACTATGGATACTGGTACTATAGATACTGGTACTATAGACACTGGTACTATAGACACTGGTACTATGGATACTGGTACTACGGACACTGGTAAAATAGATACTGGTACTATAATTACTGGTACTATGAATACTGGTACTATAGATACTGGTAATGTAGATACTGGTACTATGGATACTGGTACTGTGAATACTGGTACTATAGACACTGGTACTATGGATACTGGAACTATAGATACTGGCACTATGTATACTGGTAATGTAGATACTGGTACTATAGATACTGGTACTGTGGATACTGGTACTACGGATACTGGTACTATAGATACTGGTACTATGGATACAGGTACTATAGATACTGGTACTATAGATACTGGTACTATAGATACTGGTACTATGTATACTGGTAATGTAGATACTGGTACTATGGATACTGGTACTATAGATACTGGTACTATGGATACTGGAACTATAGATACTGGTACTATGGATACTGGTACTATAGATACTGGTACTATGTATACTGGTAATGTAGATACTGGTACTATGGATACTGGTACTATAGATACTGGTACTATGGATACAGGTACAATAGATACAGGTACTATAGATACTGGTACTATAGATACTGGTACTATGTATACTGGTAATGTAGATACTGGTACTATGGATACTGGTACTATAGATACTGGTACTACGGATACAGGTACTATAGATACTGGTAATGTAGATACTGGTACTATGGATACTGGTACTATAGATACTGGTACTACGGATACAGGTACTATAGATACTGGTACTATAGATACTGGTACTATAGATACTGGTACTATGTATACTGGTAATGTAGATACTGGTAATGTAGATACTGGTACTATGGATACTGGTACTACGGATACAGGTACTATAGATACTGGTACTATAGATACTGGTACTATAGATACTGGTACTATGTATACTGGTAATGTAGATACTGGTAATGTAGAAACTGGTACTATGGATACTGGTAATGTAGAAACTGGTACTATGGATACTGGTACTACGGATACAGGTACTATGGATACTGGTACTATAGATACTGGTACTATGTATACTGGTAATGTAGATACTGGTACTATGGATACTGGTAATGTAGAAACTGGTACTATGGATACTGGTACTACGGATACTGGTACTATAGATACTGGTACTATGGATACTGGTACTGTGAATACTGGTACTATAGACACTGGTACTATGGATACTGGAACTATAGATACTGGTACTATGTATACTGGTAATGTAGATACTGGTACTATAGATACTGGTACTGTGGATACTGGTACTACGGATACTGGTACTATAGATACTGGTACTATGTATACTGGTAATGTAGATACTGGTACTATGGATACTGGTACTATAGATACTGGTACTATGGATACAGGTACTATAGATACAGGTACTATAGATACTGGTACTATAGATACTGGTACTATGTATATTGGTAATGTAGATACTGGTACTATGGATACTGGTACTATAGATACTGGTACTACGGATACAGGTACTATAGATACTGGTAATGTAGATACTGGTACTATGGATACTGGTACTATAGATACTGGTACTACGGATACAGGTACTATAGATACTGGTACTATAGATACTGGTACTATAGATACTGGTACTATGTATACTGGTAATGTAGATACTGGTAATGTAGATACTGGTACTATGGATACTGGTACTACGGATACAGGTACTATAGATACTGGTACTATAGATACTGGTACTATAGATACTGGTACTATGTATACTGGTAATGTAGATACTGGTAATGTAGAAACTGGTACTATGGATACTGGTAATGTAGAAACTGGTACTATGGATACTGGTACTACGGATACAGGTACTATGGATACTGGTACTATAGATACTGGTACTATGTATACTGGTAATGTAGATACTGGTACTATGGATACTGGTAATGTAGAAACTGGTACTATGGATACTGGTACTACGGATACTGGTACTATAGATACTGGTACTATGGATACTGGTAATGTAGATACTGGTACTATGGATACTGGAACTATAGATACTGGTACTATAGATACTGGTACTATAGATACTGGTACTATGTATACTGGTAATGTAGATACTGGTACTATGGATACTGGTACTATAGATACTGGTACTACGGATACAGGTACTATAGATACTGGTACTGTAGATACTGGTACTATGGATACTGGTAATGTAGATACTGGTACTATGGATACTGGTACTACGGATACAGGTACTATAGATACTGGTACTATAGATACTGGTACTATGGATACTGATACTATAGATACTGGTACTATAGATACTGGTACTATAGATACTGGTACTATGTATACTGGTACTATAGATACTGGTACTATAGATACTGGTACTATGTATACTGGTAATGTAGATACTGGTACTATGGATACTGGTAATGTAGATACTGGTACTATGGATACTGGTAATGTAGATACTGGTACTATGGATACTGGTACTATGTATACTGGTAATGTAGATACTGGTACTATGAATACTGGTAATTTTAGATACTGGTACTATGGATACTGGTACTATAGATACTGGTACTATAGATACTGGTACTATGTATACTGGTAATGTAGATACTGGTACTATGTATACTGGTAATGTAGATACTGGTACTATGGATACTGGTACTACGGATACAGGTACTATAGATACTGGTACTATAGATACTGGTACTATGGATACTGATACTATAGATACTGGTACTATAGATACTGGTACTATAGATACTGGTACTATGTATACTGGTAATGTAGATACTGGTACTATGGATACTGGTACTATAGATACTGGTAATGTAGATACTGGTACTATGGATACTGGTACTATTGGATACTGGTACTATGTATACTGGTAATGTAGATACTGGTACTATGGATACTGGTACTCTGCCTACTGGTACTATGTATACTGGTAATGTAGATACTGGTACTATAGACACTGGTACTATAGACACTGGTACTATGGATACTGGTAAAATAGATACTGGTACTATAATTACTGGTACTATGAATACTGGTACTATAGATACTGGTACTATGGATACTGGTAATGTAGATACTGGTACTATAGACACTGGTACTATGAATACTGGTAATGTAGATACTGGTACTATAATTACTGGTACTATGGATACTGGACCTATAGATACTGGTACTATGAATACTGGTACTATGGATACTGGTACTATAGATACTGGTACTGTGGATACTGGTACTATAGATACTGGTACTACGGATACAGGTACTATAGATACTGGTACTATAGATACTGGTACTATGTATACTGGTAATGTAGATACTGGTACTATGGATACTGGTACTATGTATACTGGTAATGTAGATACTGGTACTATGGATACTGGTAATGTAGATACTGGTACTATGGATACTGGTACTACGGATACAGGTACTATAGATACTGGTACTATAGATACTGGTACTATGTATACTGGTAATGTAGATACTGGTACTATGTATACTGGTAATGTCGATACTGGTACTATGGATACTGGTACTACGGATACAGGTACTATAGATACTGATACTATAGATACTGGTACTATAGATACTGGTACTATAGATACTGGTACTATGTATACTGGTAATGTAGATACTGGTACTATGGATACTGGTAATGTAGATACTGGTACTATGGATACTGGTACTATAGATACTGGTACTATAGATACTGGTACTATAGATACTGGTACTATGTATACTGGTAATGTAGATACTGGTACTATAGATACTGGTACTATGCATACTGGTAATGTAGATACTGGTACTATGGCTACTGGTACTATGTATACTGGTACTATAGACACTGGTACTATGGATACTGGTAAAATAGATACTGGTACTACGGATACTGGTACTATGATACTGGTACTATAGATACTGGTAATGTAAATACTGGTACTATGGATACAGGTACTATAGATACTGGTACTATAGATACTGATACCATGGATACTGGTACTATAGATACTGGTACTATGTATACTGGTACTATGTATACTGGTAATGTAGATACTGGTACTATGGATACTGGTACTATAGATACTGGTACTATGTATACTGGTAATGTAGATACTGGTACTATGTAAACTGGTAATGTAGATACTGGTACTGTGGATACTGGTACTACGGATACAGGTACTATAGATACTGGTACTATAGATACTGATACCATGGATACTGGTACTATGGATACTGGAACTATAGATACTGGTACTATGAATACTGGTACAATGGATACTGGAACTATAGATACTGATACTATGGATACTGGTACTATGTAAACTGGTAATGTAGATACTGGTACTATAGATACTGGTACTATGCATACTGGTAATTTAGATACTGGTACTATGAATACTGGTACTATGGATACTGGTACTATGTATACTGGTACTATAGACACTGGTACTATGTATACTGGTAATGTAGATACTGGTACTATGTATACTGGTACTATGTATACTGGTACTATGAATACTGGTACTATGGATACTGGTACTATGGATACTGGTACTATGTATACTGGTACTATAGATACTGGTACTATGGATACTGGTACTATGGATACTGGTACTATGGATACTGGTACTATGGATACTGGTACTATGGATACTGGTACTATGGATACTGGTATGTGTATTATATGTTAAAGTCCTACTATGGGTACTGGTACTATGGATACTGGTACTATAGATACTGGTAATGTAGATACTGGTACTATGGATACTGGTAATATGGATACTGGTATGTGTATTATATGTTAAAGTCCTACTATGGGTATAGAGGAAACACACAGAGGCAGGATAAATGGTTTCAAATCCATTCTAATTCATCATTTGAATCCAGTTTAAACCTTTGCAATTCACTATCAGGTGAGACTCAAATCTTAAGAAGCTTGGTTGTTGTATTTTAAATGCTATGTTTAATAGCTGTTTTAGGCACCGTTTTCTTTCAGTTTGCCAAGTTCTAAATCCAATCAATTTGACTAATGATTGTAACTGCAGTTCAAATATCCTTAATTTAGTAATGACAAAACTGCAATTCAAAACATCATTAAATGAAACGTTGTTCAACTGGGTGTGGTTGGTTAACTTCTGATGCCAAACATTCCAATCTGATTATTTTAAAGTCTGTGTCGCTGATGTAATAGGATGTTAAAAGCCGATGTGTATCTGCCAACAAAGACACAATGACTCGTATAATGGCTGCTGATGGCTGCTGGCTATTACACACACTAATGGAGGCTGTAAGATCACTGAGAATGAATCCCTAAAGGTTTGTTAAGTTCACCCAGGAGCACAACTCTGGAACAATACAGTGAGTGAATGATGTGCTGTAAAGACATTACACTTAGTTCATAATTACAGACTTAGGTTTTAAGTTTAACACATGCACCATCTAAAAAAATATATACACAACAAAAATATAAATGCATAAATGTAACAGTTTCAAAGATTTTACTGAGTTACTGTTCATAAACTCAGCAAAAAAAGAAACGTCCTCTCACTGTCAACTGCGTTTATTTTCAGTAAACTTAACATGCGTAAATATTTGTATGAACATAACAAGATTCCACAACTGAGACATAAACTGAACGAGTTCAACAGACATGTGACTAACAGAAATGAAATAATGTGTCCCTGAACAAAGGGGGAGTCAAAATCAAAAGTATCAGTCAGTATCTGGTGTGTCCACCAGCTGCATTAAGTACTGCAGTGCATCTCCTCCTCATGGACTGCACCAGATTTGCCAGTTCTTGCTGTGAGATGTTACCCCACTCTTCCACCAAGGCACCTGCAAGTTCCCGGACATTTCTGGGGGGAATGGCCCTAGCCCTCACCCTCCAATCCAGCACGTCCCAGACGTGCTCAATGGGATTGAGGTCCAGGCTCTTCGCTGGTCATGGCAGAACACTGACATTCCTGTCGTGCAGGAAATCACACACAGAAAGAGCAGTATGGCTGGTGGCATTGTCATGCTGGAGGGTCATGTCAGGATGAGCCTGTAGGAAGGGTACCACATGAGGGAGGAGGATGTCTTCCCTGTAACACACAGCGTTGAGATTGCCTGCAATGACAACAAGCTCATTCCGATGATGCTGTGACACTCCGCCCCAGACCATGACGGACGCTCCACCTCCAAATGGATCCCACTCCAGAGTACAGGCCTCGGTGTAACGCTCATTCCTTCGACGATAAACGCGAATCCGACTATCACCCCTGGTGAGACAAAACCACAACTCGTCAGTGAAGAGCACTTTTTTGCCAGTCCTGTCTGGTCCAGCGACGGTGGGTTTGTGCCCATAGGCGACGTTGTTGCCGGTGATGTCTGGTGAGGACCTGCCTTACAACAGGCCTACAAGCCCTCAGTCCTCAGCCCTCAACAGGCCTCTCTCAGTCTATTGCGGACAGTCTGAGCACTGATGGAGGGATTGTGCGTTCCTGGTGTAACTCGGGCAGTTGTTGTTGCCATACGGTACCTGTCCCGCAGGTGTGATGTTCGAATGTACCGATCCTACGCAGGTGTTGTTACACGTGGTCTGCCACTGCGAGGACGATCAGCTGTACGTCCTGTCTCCCTGTAGCGCTGTCTTAGGCGTCTCACAGTACGGACATTGCAATTTATTGCCCTGGACACATCTGCAGTCCTCGTGCCTCCTTGCAGCATGCCTAAGGCATGTTCACGTAGATGAGCAGGGACCCTGGGCATCTTTCTTTTGGTGTTTTTCAGAGTCAGTAGAAAGGCCTCTTTAGTGTCCTAAGTTTTCTTAACTGTGACCTTAATTGCCTACCGTCTGTAAGCTGTTAGTGTCTTAACGACCGTTCCACAGGTGCATGTTCATTAATTGTTTATGGTTCATTGAACAAGCATGGGAAACCGTGTTTAATTTCTTATGGCTGAAGGGGCAGTATTGAGTAGCTTGGATGAGAGGTGCCCATATCAAACGGCCTGCTCCTCAGTCATAGTTCCTAAGATTTGCATATTATTATTAGTATTGGATAGAAAACACTCTAAAGTTTCTAAAACGGTTTGAATTATGTCTGTGAGATTAACAGAACTCATATTGGCAGGCAAAATCCTGAGTTGAAATCAAAACAGGAAGTCAGAAATCTGAGCCTGTGTGTATTCACCAGAGTCCCTAAAGAAATCCACTTGAGCTATTAATGATGTTGCACTGCCTAGGGGTTCCACTAGATGTCAACAATCAATAGAAATTTAAATGAGACTTCTATGATGTTGTGGGAGAGAATGAGAGCAGAATCAGTCAGGTGTCCATCAAGCAGCCATTTCCTGATCATGCTTTTTCTTCATGCCACTGACATTCCATTGCTCACGCAGACAAGAACGAATACTCCGGTTGGAACTTTATTGGAGCTATATGTTAAAAACATCCTAATGATTGATTCAGTATTTAGTTTGAAATGTTTCTTCGACCGGTAATATCACATTTTGAAGTTTTTGTCCGATATAACGCTGACCAGAATTAGCGTTTGGATATGTAAACCAGACGCGCTAACAAAAGAAGGTATTTGGACATAAATAATGGATTTTTTCAAACAAAACAAACATTTATTGTGGACCTGGGATTCCTGGTGTGGTTTCTGATCTAGATCATCAAAGGTAATGGAATATTTATCATGTATTTTATTGTTTATAGTGACGCCATCTTTGCAGCTGCGGTATGCTGTTTTTGAGCGCCGTCTCAGATTATAGCGTGCATTTCTTTTTCCGTAAAGCTTTTTTGAAATCTGACACAGCGGTTGCATTAAGGAGAGGTATATCTATAATTCAATGTGTATAACTTGTATTATCATCTATATTTATGATGAGTATTTCTGTTGAAACGATGGGCTATGCAAAGTCACTTGATGTTTTTGCATTTAGTGAATCTTGTCGCCTCAATGTAAACTCAGATTTTTTTATATAAATATGAATTTAATCAAACAAAACATGCATGTATTGGGTAACATGAAGTCCTATGAGTGTCATCTGATGAAAATAATCGAAGGTTAGTGATTCATTTTATCTCTATTCTTGTTTTTGTGAAGCTATCTTTAGCTGGAAAAAATGGCTGTGATTATTGTGGTTTTGTGGTGACCTAACATAATCGTTTGTAGTGCTTTCGCTGAAAAGCCTATTTGAAATCGGACACTTTGGTGGGATTAACAACAAGATTACCTTTAAAATGATATAAGACACATGAATGTCTGAGGAATTTTAATTATGAGATTTCTGTTGTTTTGAATTTGGCGCCCTGCACTTGGACTGGCTGTTGTCATATCGGTCCCGTTACTGGGACTGCAGCCATAGAAGTTTAAACCCTTTACAATGAAGATCTGTGAAGTTATTTGGATTTTTACGAATTATCTCTGAAAGACAGGGTCCTGAAAAAGGGACATTTCTTTTTTTGCCGAGTTTATAAGGAAATCAGTGAATTGAAACAAATGCATTAGGTCCTAATCTATGGATTTCACATGACTGGGAATACAGATATGCATCTGTTGGTCACAGATACCTTAAAAAAAAAAGTAGGGGTGTGGATCAGAAAACCAGTCAGTATCTGGTGTGACCACCATTTGCCTCAAGCAGCATGACACATCTCCTTCACATAGAGTTGATCAGGTTGCTGATTGTGGTCTGTGGAATGTTGTCCCACTCCTCTTCAATGGCTGTGTGAAGTTGCTGGATATTGGCGGGAACTGGAACATGCTGTCGTGCACGTCGATCCAGAGCATCCCAAACATGCTCAATGGGTGACATGTCTGGTGAGTATGCAGGCCATGGAAGAACTGGGACATTTTCAGCTTCCAGGAATTGTGTACAGATCCTTGCGACATGGGGCTGTGCATTATCAGCTGAAAATTATAGCTGAAACATGAGGTGATGGCGGTGGATGAATGGCACGACAATGGATCTCAGGATCTCATCATTGTATCTCTATGCATTCAAATGCAATTGTGTTCGTTGTTTGTAGCTTATGCCTGCCCATAACATGACCACATCGCCAAAATGGGGAACTCTGTTCACAATGTTGACATCAGCAAACTGCTCAACCACACGACACCATACACGTGGTCTGTGGTTGTGAGGCCGGTTGGGCCTACATTCAATTATCTGACAACAGCTCTGGTGGGCATACCTGTAGTCAGCATGCCAATTGCACGCTCCCTCAAAACTTGAGACATCTGTGGCATTGTGTTGTGTGACAAAATTGCACATTTTAGAGTGGTCTTTTATTGTCCCCAGCACAAGGTGCACCTGTGTAATGATCATGCTGTTTAATCAGCTTCTTGATATGCCACACCTGTCAGGTGGATGGATTATCTGGGCAAAGGAGAAATGCTCACCGACAGGGATGTAAACAAATTTGTGCAAAATAAGCTTTTTGTGCGTATGGAACATTTCTGGGATCTTTTATTTCAGCTCATGAAACATGGGACCAACACTTTACATGTTGCGTTTATATTTTTGTTCAGTATACATCATTAATTAATACTGACTAAGAAGTTAAACCTTATTGAGAAGATATTCATAAAGGTTATAACTTAAAATTGACAACTTCAAACATAATACAAATTTAAAAAAAATCTAATTAAATCATGGTGGTGTCGCAGGCAGCTCAGAATGCCATTAACCAAGAGGTTCTGAGTTCAAATCCCAGGTGAGGACATGTTGAATATCAATTACTGTATAAAGAAACATGTACAATGACAAATGTGTGTCAAATATGTAAGTTGAAATCATTGTATGTTGAAACCAGTGTGTGTAACTAGTTCCACATCCTTTTTCAAGGTAAAATGGACAAATTATAATTTGTAGTTAAATGAACATATGAGAGAAGCTGAGCAAACACATATTTTTAAGTAGACTGAATTTGGGCCAACTATTTACAGAACCAGTCCAAGGTTTGGACACACCTACTCATTCAAGGGATTTCTTTATTTTTGCTATTTTCTACATTGTTTAATAATATTGAAAACATCAAAACTATGAAATAACACATATGGAATCATGTAGTAACCAAAAAAAGTGTTAAACAAATCAAAATACATTATATATTTGAGATTCTTCAAAGTAGTTACCCTTTGCCTTGATGACAGCTTTGCACACTCTTGGCATGGTGTTAAACTGGAACAAGCTATTAAATCCTGGTGTTAAAACAGAGACAAGCTATTAAATCCTGGTGTTAAAACAGAGACAAGCTATTAAATCCTGGTGTTAAAACAGAGACAAGCTATTAAATCCTGGTGTTAAAACAGAGACAAGCTATTAAATCCTGGTGTTAAAACAGAGACAAGCTATTAAATCCTGGTGTTAAAACAGAGACAAGCTATTAAATCCTGGTGTTAAAACAGAGACAAGCTATTAAATCCTGGTGTTAAAACAGAGACAAGCGATTAAATCCTCAACAAGCTTTTACAACCCCGGAAAGGCCCAGGGCAGTATAGGGAAGAGGAGATGGGATATGTTTTCCAAAAACTATTTAACTCTGGGACAAAAAAGGTCTTGTTGGAAACAGGTGACAATATCTGATCACCTTCCAGTTGAGCGTCCTGTCCAGGGTGGATACATCATGCTGCCTCAAGCTACTGAAACAGGAGATAGCCTCTCTCCTGCCCCTACGGGCCATTCTGGCTCGCACAAGGCATACTTTTCAGTTAACTGAACAAATGACACCAAGAGACAAAAAGGAAACCTCTTCTAACAAAAGCAGTAAATTGGGAGAATTAGAACTGTGACTGAATGAAAATACTACATCCTTTCACATAGCGTCTCCGACGTCCCTATGACAGCAAGATATACAACACCTAACGTTTCTGTTGTGTAAACCTGTTTGAACGACACCAAGAGGCACAAATAAAGCCTCTTCGGACACTATGACAATAGCACCATACATTTAGAGAATAAGAACGGTTGACTTTTGAAATTAGAACTGTCGTACTGACATCCACACAATCTCTCTGTCCGACATCCATTCCTACAGACAGACAGACAGAGGAATGTGGACGAATCTAATATCTGTCTGTTTGGTCAACAAGAGAAAAGAAACTAAGCACCTCAGTGTGAAATGTACCCGGTGCTGAGAGGGAGCAGTGAAGGCTGCTCCCTCAGAGCCAACCTCTGTGTCCCAAATGGCACCCTATTCCCTAGGTAGTGCACTACTTTAGACCAGCACCCTATTCCCTAGGTAGTGCACTACTTTAGACCAGCACCCTATTCCCTAGGTAGTGCACTACTTTAGACCAGCACCCTATTCCCTAGGTAGTGCACTACTTTTGTTCAGAGCTCTAAGAATAGGATATAGGAATAGGGTTCCATTTCAGACACGGCTCAAATCAAATCAAACATCGTTGCTCCATTCTTTAGTTGAAACATCGTTGTTCCATTCTTTAGATGAAACATCGTTGTTCCATTCTTTAGATGAAACATCGTTGTTCCATTCTTTAGATGAAACATCGTTGTTCCATTCTTTAGATGAAACATCGTTGTTCCATTCTTAGATGAAACATCGTTGTTCCATTCTTTAGATGAAACATCGGTGTTCCATTCTTCAGATGAAACATCGTTGTTCCATTCTTTAGATGAAACATCGTTGTTCCATTCTTTAGATGAAACATCGTTGTTCCATTCTTCAGATGAAACATCGTTGTTCCATTCTTTAGATGAAACATCGTTGTTCCATTCTTTAGATGAAACATCGTTGTTCCATTCTTCAGATGAAACATCGTTGTTCCATTCTTTAGATGAAACATCGTTGCTCCATTCTTTAGATGAAACATCGTTGTTCCATTCTTTTGATGAAACATCGTTGTTCCATTCTTTTGATGAAACATCGTTGTTCCATTCTTTAGATGAAACATCGTTGTTTAAATTCTTTAGATGAAACATCGTTGTTCCATTCTTTAGATGAAACATCGTTGTTTAAATTCTTTAGATGAAACATCGTTGTTCCATTCTTTTGATGAAACATCGTTGTTTAAATTCTTTAGATGAAACATCGTTGTTTAAATTCTTTAGATGAAACATCGTTGTTTAAATTCTTTAGATGAAACATCGTTGTTCCATTCTTTAGATGAAACATCGTTGTTTAAATTCTTTAGATGAAACATCGTTGTTTAAATTCTTTAGATGAAACATCGTTGTTTAAATTCTTTAGATGAAACATCGTTGTTCCATTCTTTAGATGAAACATCGTTGTTTAAATTCTTTAGATGAAACATCGTTGTTCCATTCTTTTGATGAAACATCGTTGTTTAAATTCTTTAGATGAAACATCGTTGTTCCATTCTTTTGATGAAACATCGTTGTTTAAATTCTTTAGATGAAACATCGTTGTTTAAATTCTTTAGATGAAACATCGTTGTTTAAATTCTTTAGATGAAACATCGTTGTTCCATTCTTTAGTTGAAACATCGTTGTTCCATTCTTTAGATGAAACATCGTTGTTTAAATTCTTTAGATGAAACATCGTTGTTCCATTCTTTAGATGAAACATCGTTGTTTAAATTCTTTAGATGAAACATCGTTGTTCCATTCTTTAGATGAAACATCGTTGTTTAAATTCTTTAGATGAAACATCGTTGTTCCATTCTTTAGATGAAACATCGTTGTTTAAATTCTTTAGATGAAACATCGTTGTTCCATTCTTTTGATGAAACATCGTTGTTTAAATTCTTTAGATGAAACATCGTTGTTCCATTCTTTTGATGAAACATCGTTGTTTAAATTCTTTAGATGAAACATCGTTGTTTAAATTCTTTAGATGAAACATCGTTGTTTAAATTCTTTAGATGAAACATCGTTGTTCCATTCTTTAGATGAAACATCGTTGTTTAAATTCTTTAGATGAAACATCGTTGTTCCATTCTTTAGATGAAACATCGTTGTTTAAATTCTTTAGATGAAACATCGTTGTTCCATTCTTTTGATGAAACATCGTTGTTTAAATTCTTTAGATGAAACATCGTTGTTCCATTCTTTTGATGAAACATCGTTGTTTAAATTCTTTAGATGAAACATCGTTGTTTAAATTCTTTAGATGAAACATCGTTGTTTAAATTCTTTAGATGAAACATCGTTGTTCCATTCTTTAGTTGAAACATCGTTGTTCCATTCTTTAGATGAAACATCGTTGTTTAAATTCTTTAGATGAAACATTGTTGTTCCATTCTTTAGATGAAACATCGTTGTTTAAATTCTTTAGATGAAACATCGTTGTTCCATTCTTTTGATGAAACATCGTTGTTCCATTCTTTAGATGAAACAACGTTGTTCCATTCTTTAGATGAAACATCGTTGTTTAAATTCTTTAGATGAAACATCGTTGTTCCATTCTTTAGATGAAACATCGTTGTTCCATTCTTTTGATGAAACATCGTTGTTCCATTCTTTAGATGAAACATCGTTGTTCCATTCTTTAGATGAAACATCGTTGTTTAAATTCTTTAGATGAAACATCGTTGTTCCATTCTTTAGATGAAACATCGTTGTTTAAATTCTTTAGATGAAACATCGTTGTTTAAATTCTTTTGATGAAACATCGTTGTTCCATTCTTTAGATGAAACATCGTTGTTCCATTCTTTAGATGAAACATCGTTGTTCCATTCTTTTGATGAAACATCGTTGTTCCATTCTTTAGATGAAACATCGTTGTTTAAATTCTTTAGATGAAACATCGTTGTTTAAATTCTTTAGATGAAACATCGTTGTTTAAATTCTTTTGATGAAACATCGTTGTTCCATTCTTTAGATGAAACATCGTTGTTCCATTCTTTAGATGAAACATCGTTGTTCAATTCTTTTGATGAAACATCGTTGTTCCATTCTTTAGATGAAACATCGTTGTTTAAATTCTTTAGATGAAACATCGTTGTTCCATTCTTTAGATGAAACATCGTTGTTTAAATTCTTTAGATGAAACATCGTTGTTTAAATTCTTTAGATGAAACATCGTTGTTCCATTCTTTAGATGAAACATCGTTGTTTAAATTCTTTTGATGAAACATCGTTGTTCCATTCTTTAGATGAAACATCGTTGTTCCATTCTTTAGATGAAACATCGTTGTTTAAATTCTTTAGATGAAACATCGTTGTTCCATTCTTTAGATGAAACATCGTTGTTCCATTCTTTTGATGAAACATCGTTGTTCCATTCTTTTGATGAAACATCGTTGTTCCATTCTTTAGATGAAACATCGTTGTTCCATTCTTTAGATGAAACATCGTTGTTCCATTCTTTAGATGAAACATCGTTGTTCCATTCTTTAGATGAAACATCGTTGTTCCATTCTTTAGATGAAACATCGTTGTTCCATTCTTTAGATGAAACATCCCTCATTAGAGAATCTAATCTAATTACCAACCAGTTCAGATAGATGTTCTGCTGGGGGCAAACTCTGCAAATCAACGGCAGCTCGCCCAAATAGTGGCCAAGCAGCGTGGAAAAGAAGGACATCCATTGTATTCACATGGGCTCATCCTTTCATTGGACTGCATCCCAAATGGCACCCTATTCCCTTTGTAGTGCACTACTTTCCCTATGACCCTGGTCAAAAGCAGTGCACTATGTAGGGTATAACTTGGGACTCGACCATTGAGAGAGAGAGAGAGAGAGACATTTACATAATCATAACACTATCAACACCCAAACAAAAACTATTTTGGTTGGTTTTGAGGCCACCATTTATGACAGGGCCATCTTCCAGCACTACTAAAACAAGTGGATTTGGCGCCACAGATGTCTCAAGTTTTGAGGGAGCGTGCAGTTGACATGCTGACTGCAGGAATGTCCACCAGAGCTGTTTCCAGAGAATTGAATGTCCATTTCTCTACCATAAGCCACCTCCAATATATATTTTTTTAGATTTCTGCAGCACGTGCAACCGGCCTCACAACCGCAGACCATGTTTAACCATGCCAGCCCAGGACCTCCACATCTGGCTTCTTCACCTGTCGTGATCGTCTGAGACCACCCACCCGGACAGCTGATAAAACTGTGGGTTTGCACAACCTAAGAATTTCTGCACAAACTGTCAAAACCGTCTCAGGGAAGCTCATCTGCGTGCTCGTCGTCCTCACCAGGGTTTCATCTAAAGAATGGAACAACGATGTTTCAACTGAAGAATGGAAGAAGCCAGATGTGGTGGTCCTGGGCTGGCGTCCTGGGCTGGCGTCCTGGGCTGGCGTCCTGGGCTGGCGTCCTGGGCTGGCGTCCTGGGCTGGCGTCCTGGGCTGGCGTCCTGGGCTGGCGTCCTGGGCTGGCGTCCTGGGCTGGCGTCCTGGGCTGGCGTCCTGGGCTGGCGTCCTGGGCTGGCGTCCTGGGCTGGCGTCCTGGGCTGGCGTCCTGGGCTGGCGTCCTGGGCTGGCGTCCTGGGCTGGCGTCCTGGGCTGGCGTCCTGGGCTGGCGTCCTGGGCTGGCGTCCTGGGCTGGCGTCCTGGGCTGGCGTGGTTAAACATGGTCTGCAGTTCGGCGTCGTAACCGACTTCAGTGGGTAAATACTCACCATCGATCGCCACTGGCAACGCTGGAGAAGTGTGCTCTTCATGGATTAATCCTGGTTTCAACTGTACCGGGCAGATGACAGATGGCGTTGTGTGAGTGAGCGGTTTGCTGATGTCAACGTTGTGAACAGAGTGCCCCAAGGTGGTGGTGGGGTTATGGTATGGACAGGAATAAGCTCTGGACAACACAATTGCATTTTATCGATGGCAATTTGAATGCACAGAGATACAGTGATGAGATCCTGAGGCCCATTGTCGTGCCATTCATCCGCCGCCATCACCTCTTGTTTCAGCATGTTAACGCACGGCCCCATGTGGCATGGACCAATATCCAGCAACTTCTCACAGCCATTGAAGAGGAGTGGGACAACATTCCACAATCAACAGCCTGATCAACTCTATGCGAAGGAGACGTGTCGCGCTGCTCTGGTCACACCAGATACGGACTGGTTTTCTGATCCACTCCACTACTTTTTGTTTAAGGTATCTGTGTCCAACAGATGCATATCTGTATTCCCAGTGATGTGAATTGACTGATTTCCTCATATGAACTTTAACTCAGCAAAATCCTTGAAATTGTTGCATGTTGCGTTTATATTTTTGTTCAGTGCAAGTTAAAATCACTATTGAAAAGCTCCACGCTTGGTTTAATACGGTGATAAAGTATGTTTGGCAGAAATAAGTATCTCATATCTGAAACACTGGTGGGAATTAAGGAGAGAGAGATACAGAGAGAGAGAGAGAGAGAGAGAGAGAGAGAGAGAGAGAGAGAGAGAGAGAGAGAGAGAGAGAGAGAGAGAGAGAGAGAGAGAGAGAGAGAGAGAGAGAGAGAGAGAGAGAGAGAGAGAGAGAGAGAGAGAGAGAGACACCATATTTATGTTTATTTCTTTTCCCTCAGCTCCTATTTGTACATCGTTACAACACTGTATTTGGCCATAACATGACATTTGAAATGACTGTATTCCTTTGGAACTTCTGTGATAGTAATGTTTACTGTTCATTTTATATTGTTTATTTCACTTTTGTTTATTATCTATTTCACTTGCTTTGACAATGTAAACATATGTTTTCCATGACAATAAAGCCCCTTAAATTGAGGGAGAGAGACAGACAGAGATGAGAGAGAGAGAGAGAGAGGGAGAGAGACAGAGAGAGAGACAGAGAGAGACAAAGAAAGAGACAGAGAGACAGAAAGAGACAGAGACAGAAAGAGACAGAGACAGAGAGCGAGACAGAGAGAGAGCGAGAAAGAGAGAGATAGCGAGAAAGAGAGAGAGAGACAGAGAAAGAGAAAGAGAGAGAGACAGAGAAAGAGAAAGAGAAAGAGAAAGAGAGAGAGAAAGAGAGAGAGACAGAGAGAGAGACAGAGAGAGACAAAGAAAGAGACAGAGAGAGACAAAGAAAGAGACAGAGACAGAGAGACAGAGAAAGAGACAGAGAGAGAGAAACAGAGAGAGAGACTCAGAGAGAGACAGAGAGAAAGAGAGAGTGAGACAGAGAGAGAGAGAGAGAGAGAGAGAGAGAGAGAGAGAGAGAGAGAGAGAGAGAGAGAGAGAGAGAGAGAGAGAGAGAGAGAGAGAGAGAGAGAGAGAGAGAGAGAGAGAGAGAGAGAGAGAGAGAGAGAGAGAGAGAGAGAGAGAGAGAATGCTTCACATTCACATCTGTATAAGTCAAGGTTATAACACTATAGACAGGGTTATATCTGTATGAGGTTATAACACTGTAGACAGGGTTATATCTGTATGAGGTTATAACACTGTAGACAGGGTTATATCTGTATGAGGTTATAACACTGCAGACAGGGTTATATCTGTATGAGGTTATAACACTGTAGACAGGGTTATATCTGTATGAGGTTATAACACTGTAGACAGGGTTATATCTGTATGAGGTTATAACACTATAGACAGGGTTATATCTGTATGAGGTTATAACACTGTAGACAGGGTTATATCTGTATGGGGTTATAATACTGTAGACAGGGTTATATCTGTATGAGGTTATAACACTGTAGACAGGGTTATATCTGTATGAGGTTATAACACTGTAGATAGGGTTATATCTGTATGAGGTTATAAAACTGTAGACAGGGTTATATCTGTATGAGGTTATGACACTGCAGACAGGGTTATATCTGTATGAGGTTATAACACTGTAGACAGGGTTATATCTGTATGAGGTTATAACACTATAGACAGGGTTATATCTGTATGAGGTTATAACACTGTAGACAGGGTTATATCTGTATGAGGTTATAACACTGTAGACAGGGTTATATCTGTATGAGGTTATAACACTATAGACAGGGTTATATCTGTATGAGGTTATAACACTGTAGACAGGGTTATATCTGTATGGGGTTATAATACTGTAGACAGGGTTATATCTGTATGAGGTTATAACACTGTAGACAGGGTTATATCTGTATGAGGTTATAACACTGTAGATAGGGTTATATCTGTATGAGGTTATAACACTGTAGACAGGGTTATATCTGTATGAGGTTATAACACTGTAGACAGGGTTATATCTGTATGAGGTTATAACACTGTAGACAGGGTTATATCTGTATGAGGTTATAACACTGTAGACAGGGTTATATCTGTATGAGGTTATAACATTGTAGACAGGGTTATATCTGTATGAGGTTATAACACTGTAGACAGGGTTATATCTGTATGAGGTTATAACACTGTAGACAGGGTTATATCTGTATGAGGTTATAACACTGTAGACATGGTTATATCTGTATGAGGTTATAACACTGTAGACAGGGTTATATCTGTATGAGGTTATAACACTGTAGACAGGGTTATATCTGTATGAGGTTATAACACTGTAGACAGGGTTATATCTGTATGAGGTTATAACACTGTAGATAGGGTTATATCTGTATGAGGTTATAACACTGTAGATAGGGTTATATCTGTATGGGGTTATAACACTGTAGACAGGGTTATATCTGTATGAGGTTATAACACTGTAGACAGGGATAAATCTGTATGAGGTTATAACACTATGTATGAGGTTATATCTGTATGAGGTTATAACACTGTAGACAGGGTTATATCTGTATGAGGTTATAACACTGTAGACAGGGTTATATCTGTATGAGGTTATAACACTATAGACAGGGTTATATCTGTATGAGGTTATAACACTGTAGACAGGGTTATATCTGTATGAGGTTATAACACTGTAGATAGGGTTATATCTGTATGGGGTTATAACACTGTAGACAGGGTTATATCTGTATGAGGTTATAACACTGTAGACGGGGTTATATCTGTATGAGGTTATAACACTGTAGACAGGGTTATATCTGTATGAGGTTATAACACTATGTATGAGGTTATATCTGTATGAGGTTATAACACTATGTATGAGGTTATATCTGTATGAGGTTATAACACTATGTATGAGGTTATATCTGTATGAGGTTATAACACTGTAGACAGGGTTATATCTGTATGAGGTTATAACACTATGTATAGGTTTGCCTTACTCACCTAAGTTTGCCTTACTCACCGCTTTAGCACACTCTGCCAATCCTGATGTCCTTGCCGTGTCCGAATCCTGGCTTAGGAAGGCCACCAAAAATTCTGAGATTTCCATACCCAACTATAACACTTTCCGTCAAGATAGAACTGCCAAAGGGGGAGGAGTTGCAATCTACTGCAGAGATAGCCTGCAAAGTTCTGTCATACTTTCCAGGTCTATGCCCAAACAGTTCAAACTTCTAATTTTAAAAATTAATCTCTCCAGAAATAAGTCTCTCACTGTTGCCGCCTGCTACCGACCCCCCTCAGCTCCCAGCTGTGCCCTGGACACCATCTGTGAATTGATCGCTCCCCATCTAGCTTCAGAGTTTGTTCTGTTAGGTGACCTAAACTGGGATATGCTTAACACCCCGGCAGTCCTACAATCCAAGCTTGATGCCCTCAATCTCACACAAATCATCAAGGAACCCACCAGGTACAACCCTAAATCCGTAAACATGGGCACCCTAATAGACATTATCCTGACCAACCTGCCCTCCAAATACACCTCTGCTGTCTTCAATCAAGATCTCAGCGATCACTGCCTCATTGCCTGTATCCGCCACGGGTCCGCGGTCAAACGACCACCCCTCATCACTGTCAAACGCTCCCTAAAACACTTCTGCGAGCAGGCCTTTCTAATCGACCTGGCCCGGGTACCCTGGAAGGATATTGACCTCATCCCGTCAGTTGAGGATGCCTGGTCATTCTTTAAATGTTACTTCCTCACCATATTAGACAAGCATGCTCCGTTCAAAAAATGCAGAACCAAGAACAGATATAGCCCTTGGTTCACTCCAGACCTGACTGCCCTCGACCAGCACAAAAACATCCTGTGGCGAACTGCAATAGCATCGAAGAGCCCCCGCGATATGCAACTGTTCAGGGAAGTCAGGAACCAATACACGCAGTCAGTCAGGAAAGCAAAGGCCAGCTTTTTCAAGCAGAAATTCGCATCCTGTAGCTCTAACTCCAAAAAGTTCTGGGATACTGTAAAGTCCATGGAGAACAAGAGCACCTCCTCCCAGCTGCCCACTGCACTGAGGCTAGGTAACACGGTCACCACCGATAAATCCGTGATAATCGAAGACTTCAACAAGCATTTCTCAATGGCTGGCCATGCCTTCCTCCTGGCGACTCCAACCTTGGCCAACAGCCCCGCCCCCCCCGCTGCTACTCGCCCAAGCCTCCCCAGCTTCTCCTTTACCCAAATCCAGATAGCAGATGTTCTGAAAGAGCTGGAAAACCTGGACCCATACAAATCAGCTGGGCTTGACAATCTGGACCCCCTATTTCTGAAACTGTCCGCCGCCATTGTCGCACCCCCTATTACCAGCCTGTTCAACCTCTCCTTCGTATCATCTGAGATCCCCAAGGATTGGAAAGCTGCCGCGGTCATCCCCCTCTTCAAAGGGGGAGACACCCTGGACCCAAACTGTTACAGACCTATATCCATCCTGCCCTGCCTATCTAAGGTCTTCGAAAGCCAAGTCAACAAACAGATCACTGACCATCTCGAATCCCACCGTACCTTCTCCGCTGTGCAATCCGGTTTCCGAGCCGGTCACGGGTGCACCTCAGCCACGCTCAAGGTACTAAACGATATCATAACCGCCATCGATAAAAGACATTACTGTGCAGCCGTCTTCATCGACCTGGCCAAGGCTTTCGACTCTGTCAATCACCATATTCTTATCGGCAGACTCAGTAGCCTCGGTTTTTCTAATGACTGCCTTGCCTGGTTCACCAACTACTTTGCAGACAGAGTTCAGTGTGTCAAATCGGAGGGCATGTTGTCCGGTCCTCTGGCAGTCTCTATGGGGGTACCACAGGGTTCAATTCTCGGGCCGACTCTTTTCTCTGTATACATCAATGATGTTGCTCTTGCTGCGGGCGATTCCCTGATCCACCTCTACGCAGACGACAGCATTCTATATACTTCCGGCCCTTCCTTGGACACTGTGCTATCTAACCTCCAAACGAGCTTCAATGCCATACAACACTCCTTCCGTGGCCTCCAACTGCTCATAAACGCTAGTAAAACCAAATGCATGCTTTTCAACCGTTCGCTGCCTGCACCCGCACGCCCGACTAGCATCACCACCCTGGACGGTTCCGACCTAGAATATGTGGACATCTATAAGTACCTAGGTGTCTGGCTAGACTGCAAACTCTCCTTCCAGACTCATATCAAACATCTCCAATCCAAAATCAAATCAAGAATCGGCTTTCTATTCCGCAACAAAGCCTCCTTCACTCACGCCGCCAAACTTACCCTAGTAAAACTGACTATCCTACCGATCCTCGACTTCGGCGATGTCATCTACAAAATAGCTTCCAACACTCTACTCAGCAAACTGGATGCAGTTTATCACAGTGCCATTCGTTTTGTTACTAAAGCACCTTATACGACCCACCACTGCGACCTGTATGCCCTAGTGGGCTGGCCCTCGCTACATGTTCGTCGTCAGACCCACTGGCTCCAGGTCATCTACAAGGCTATGCTAGGTAAAGTGCCGCCTTATCTCAGTTCACTGGTCACGATGGCTACACCCACCCGCAGCACGCGCTCCAGCAGGTGTATCTCACTGATCATCCCTAAAGCTAAAACCTCATTTGGACGCCTTTCCTTCCAGTTCTCTGCTGCCTGCGACTGGAACGAATTGCAAAAATCTCTGAAGTTGGAGACTTTTATCTCCCTCAACAACTTTAAAAATCTGCTATCCGAGCAGCTAACCGATCGCTGCAGCTGCACATAGTCCATCTGTAAACTACCCACCCAATTTACCTACCTCACCCCCCATACTGCTTTTATTTATTTACTTTTCTGCTCTTTTGCACACCAGTATCTCTTCTTGCACATGATCATCTGATGATTTATCACTCCAGTGTTAATCTGCTAAATTGTAATTATTCGATTTATTGCCTACCTCATGCCTTTTGCACACATTGTATATAGATTCTCTTTTTTTCTACCATGTTATTGACTTGTTTATTGTTTACTCCATGTGTAACTCTGTGTTGTCTGTTCACACTGCTATGCTTTATCTTGGCCAGGTCGCAGTTGCAAATGAGAACTTGTTCTCAACTGGCCTACCTGGTTAAATAAAGGTGAAATAAAAAAATAAAATAATAAAAAAATTAAAAAAATAGGGTTATAACACTGTAGATTGTGTTTTTACATTCATTTATATTTCTGATAGGTGATAGGTCAGTGATAGGTCAGATCATAGGCTAGGTTAGGTTTCAATCATAAAGTCAATCTCAATGTGACTTAGATTTAAAAGGAAGAGCAACGAGACTGACAGAAACAAAAATATGTTGGAAGGAAACTCTCTGTCACCCATGTTTACACCACTGAGGTACACCACAGCCTTTTAACGTGGAAGAAGAATCAAGTTAGCTACCTAGCCAATTTTCCCCTGTTAGCTAGTGATAGTGAAGGGGGATACCTAGTCAGTTGTAAAGGGAGAGGGGGATACCTAGTCAGTTGTAAAGGGAGAGGGGGATACCTAGTCAGTTGGAAAGGGAAAGGGGGGATACCTAGTCAGTTGTAAAGGGAAAGGGGGATACCTAGTCAGTTGTAAAGGGAGAGGGGGATACCTAGTCAGTTGTAAAGGGAAAGGGGGATACCTAGTCAGTTGGAAAGGGAAAGGGGGGATACCTAGTCAGTTGTAAAGGGAAAGGGGGATACCTAGTCAGTTGTAAAGGGAAAGGGGGATACCTAGTCAGTTGTAAAGGGAAAGGGGGATACCTAGTCAGTTGTAAAGGGAAAGGGAGATACCTAGTCAGTTGGCGAGGGAAAGGGGGATACCTAGTCAGTTGTAAAGGGAAAGGGGGATACCTAGTCAGTTGTAAAGGGGAAAGGGGGATATCTAGTCAGTTGTAAAGGGAAAGGGGGATACCTAGTCAGTTGTAAAGGGGGATACCTAGTCAGCTGTAAAGGGGGATATCTAGTCAGTTGTAAAGGGAAAGGGGGATACCTAGTCAGTTGTAAAGGGGGATATCTAGTCAGTTGTAAAGGGAAAGGGGGATACCTAGTCAGTTGTACAACTGAATGCCTTCAACTGAAATGTGTCTTCTGCATTTAACCCAACTCCTCTGAATCAGAGAGGTGCGGGTGGGCTGCCTTAATCGACATCCACGTCTTCGGGTTAACTGCCTTGTTCAGGGGCAGAACGACGAAGATTTTTACCTTTTCAGCTCGAGGATTCAATTGAGCAAGCTTTCGGTTACTGGCCCAACACTCTAACCACTAGGCTACCTGCCGCCCCTCCACTCTAACCATTAGGCTACCTGCCGCCCGTCCACTCTAACCACTAGGCTACCTGCCGCCCCTCCACTCTAACCACTAGGCTACCTGCCGCCCCTCCACTCTAACCATTAGGCTACCTGCCGCCCCTCCGCTCTAGCCACTAGGCTAACTGCCGCCCCTCCGCTTTAACCACTAGGCTACCTGCCGCCCCTCCGCTCTAACCACTAGGCTACCTGCCGCCCCTCCACTCTAACCACTAGGCTACCTGCCGCCCCTCCACTCTAACCATTAGGCTACCTGCCGCCCCTCCACTCTAACCACTAGGCTACCTGCCGCCCCTCCACTCTAGCCACTAGGCTACCTGCCGCCCCTCCGCTCTAACCACTAGGCTACCTGCCGCCCCTCCACTCTAACCACTAGGCTACCTGCCGCCCCTCCACTCTAACCACTAGGCTACCTGCCGCCCCTCCACTCTAACCACTAGGCTACCTGCCGCCCCTCCACTCTAACCACTAGGCTACCTGCCGCCCCTCCGCTCTAACCACTAGGCTACCTGTCACCCCTCCACTCTAACCACTAGGCTACCTGCCGCCCCTCCCCTCTAACCACTAGGCTACCTGCCGCCCCTCCACTCTAACCACTAGGCTACCTGCCGCCCCTCCGCTCTAACCACTAGGCTACCTGTCGCCCCTCCACTCTAACCACTAGGCTACCTGCCGCCCCTCCACTCTAACCACTAGGCTACCTGCCGCCCCTCCGCTCTAACCACTAGGCTACCTGCCGCCCCTCCACTCTAACCACTAGGCTACCTGCCGCCCCTCCGCTCTAACCACTAGGCTACCTGTCGCCCCTCCACTCTAACCACTAGGCTACCTGCCGCCCCTCCACTCTAACCACTAGGCTACCTGCCGCCCCTACGCTCTAACCACTAGGCTACCTGCCGCCCCTCCACTCTAACCACTAGGCTACCTGCCGCCCCTCCGCTCTAACCACAAGGCTACCTGCCGCCCCCCTGATGCTAGGTTTATTTGAAACATCACCATCTCCTGGCAGGATTTATTTAGCCGGCAGATTCAGTAGCTTGAAAACCCTCCAACATATAGGGAATAGGGTACAAGAGGGTTCTGGGTAAAAGTAGAGCCGCACTATATAGGAAATAAGGTTAACTTTCAGACTCACCTGAGAGAAGTTGAGTCCGTTGAGCGGGTGACACTGCTCCTCCACCTTCTCCACAGCTCCTGTTCTCTTCCTCATCCTCTCTGCCTCCTGAGCCAGGTACAGATCCAACACCGGGACCCCCCTCGTCTTAATGTCCGCCTCTGTCAACGAGTTCACCATCAACATCACCCAAACAGGCCTCTTTCTCTCCCAGTTCCCCGCTATTGCATTAAACAGGTAGTCAGCGTAGAGGCCTTTACCCCTCTGGTCAGGAGTCATCCACGATGGCATCATGAGCTTGACGTACTCCAAGTGCCTCTTGAGGCGTCCGTAGATGTCTCTGGGTAGAACATCCTGTAGTGTCCCCCCCTGAGGGAGGAGCTGGCAGCTGGTCAGGGCTGAGATGGTGTAGGGATCAGTCAGGTCCAGCTCCAAGTAAACCATGTTGCTCTCCTGGAAAGCCTTCTTGGAGTTCTCTGGGATAAAGTCCCAGACGCGCGTGTAAGGGACGTGGATCGTGCCGTAGAAGTAGGACGGAGGGTTACGTTTGATGGTCCACAGGAAAGAGTTCAGATCACTTTGCTGCCAACGGTGAAAGAAGAAGAAAAAGAAACATGAGTGAATTAGTGTTATTATTACCAGGCTATAAAACCACATTAGTGTTATTACCAGGCTATATAACCACATTAGTGTTATTATTACCAGGCTATATAACCACATTACTGTTATTATTACCAGGCTATAAAACCACATTAGTGTTATTATTACCAGGCTATACTACCACATTAGTGTTATAATTACCGGGCTATAAAACCACATTAGTGTTATTATTACCAGGCTATAAAACCACATTAGTGTTATTATTACCAGGCTGTAAAACCACATTAGTGTTATTATTACCAGGCTATAAAACCACATTAGTGTTATTATTACCAGGCTGTAAAACCACATTAGTGTTATTATTACCAGGCTATAAAACCACATTAGTGTTATTATTACCAGGCTGTAAAACCACATTAGTGTTAATATTACCAGGCTATAAAACCACATTAGTGTTATTATTACCAGGCTGTAAAACCACATTAGTGTTATTATTACCAGGCTATAAAACCACAATAGTGTTATTATTACCAGGCTATAAACCCACATTAGTGTTATTATTACCAGGCTATACTACCACATTAGTGTTATTATTACCAGGCTATAAAACCACATTAGTGTTATTATTACCAGGCTATAAAACCACATTAGTGTTATTATTACCGGGCTATAAAACCACATTAGTGTTATTATTACCAGGCTATAAAACCACATGAGTGTTATTATTACCAGGCTATAACACCACATTAGTGTTATTATTACCAGGCTATAAAACCACATTAGTGTTATTATTACCAGGCTATAAAACCACATTAGTATTATTATTACCAGGCTATAAAACCACATTAGTGTTATTATTACCAGGCTATAAAACCACATTAGTGTTATTATTACCAGGCTATAAAACCACATTAGTGTTATTATTACCGGGCTATAAAACCACATTAGTGGTATTATTACCAGGCTATACTACCACATTAGTGGTATTATTACGAGGCTATACTACCAAATTAGTGTTATTATTACCAGGCTATAAAACCACATTAGTGTTATTACCAGGCAATAAAACCACATTAGTGTTATTATTACCAGGCTATAAAACCACATTACTATTTTTACCAAGCTATAAAACCACATTAGTGTTATTACCAGGCTATAAAACCACATTATTGTTATTATTACCAGGCTATAAAACCACATTAGTGTTATTACCAGGCTATAAAACCACATTAGTGTTATTACCAGGCTATAAAACCACATTAGTGTTAATACCAGGCTATACAACCACATTAGTGTTATTACCAGGCTATAAAACCACATTAGTGTTATTACCAGGCTATAAAACCACATTAGTGTTATTACCAGGCTATAAAACCACATTAGTGTTATTACCAGGCTATAAAACCACATTAGTGTTATTACCAGGCTATAAAACCACATTAGTGTGGTCAACCAAAACCTGATCATATAAAGTAATGTATGTGAACAATGGTCTTACGGCTGTGATGTCATTCACCAACTATGTCACTAAAGTTAAACAAAGATATGGACAAACAAACTATTTTAATTGGTCGCCCTTCTAAAACAGACGTACAATAACCACAAACACCTACTAGGTGTTATCCACTGCAAATAGATAGCGGGAACTGGGAGCTATTTAAACAGACTGAGTCTGTTGATTCTAAATGTGGTAGACTATTTGATGCTCGATAATGGACTGATAATGTCTTATTTACAGTACACTAGACTAACACAATACACATCTGATATGAACTGCGCTCTCAGAGGAAATGGAAACTTTACAGGTTGAATGAATGAATGAATGAATGAACTAGCCTAAATAACCAATTTTGTAAATAAAAAAGTGAACGGAAGAAGAATCACATAACATATTTATAGGCTAAAACTGAACGGTGGACATTCAAATAGGCCTACTCAAATCCCGGTTGATTTAAATACTAACCGTTTCATTGTAGAGAAAAAGGGGTATAATTTACTTAGATGTAAGACTAATTATATTAGAGAGAAGGTGATATGAGGGCACTTACTTTCTTATTGAGCTCGCAGTTAGACGACTCCCGGAGGCTCCATTGGTCGGCTCCTTTCACCAGCAATATTAGGAACGCTTGAATAAATGTGACCCAAGAGACCAGCATCGTAACTCCAAACGTGCACGCTATTTTCACGTGTCGCAAGATGAAGCTACCCAAAAAAACAACTCGCTCCGGGGGAAAATTGCCTAAATTAATTTCCGAATTTCAGTTCCATTGAAATAATAAGTCAAACACGCCGACATATAGTATATCTACCTTTCTGCAGCCGGAAGAACTCATGTTTGAGTGAAATTGTTTTCAATACATAACCTGAGTGTTGTTGTGTTTACCCTCCTGGGAAAGCATTGACGCTGTTTGGTGGCTATGTCGTCACGCTGTTTCCCTCATATCTGATAATAAAGGTGCCCTGCATGGCACGCCAGGGAAGCCTACAAGCCGATAGTAGACTAGACTACACGTCCTCAATAAGATCAATCAAATCTATATGTCCCGTGTTTATAGCCCACTCACTCGTAGAACCGAGCAGACTGCGCACGATGAGTACGTTCGTATCCAAAGTGCACTCGAGCAACAGGTTATGTTCTGAACTAAAAACGAGGTGCACCGCGGGTTCCGAAATGAGCGGTGGAATTCCTCCTCGCTGCGACGTTGTTATTCTGCTCTACTTCCCAAACGCAGGACCGCTGATACAAATTCATGTACAAGTGCTGATCGGAATTGGAACATTGCAACACTTTATTTAGAATCCGGTTGTCCAACTCCAAGCGGCATCAACCGTACGCGAATCCTCGAAGAAACGGGAGAAACGTTCTTTACCGTGTCGTCTGTGTTTCCATAACTCCAGACTCCACTCATGACTCCCTCACAGTGTTTCTGGAGTGTGAGTATCTCTGTCAGGCTCAGGCATGGGGCATACCTACCCTCCTGCCTGCACCCCCCTCTCTCCGCTTGCACACTCATGCTGTGCAATCTGATTGAACATCTCACTCTCCGCAGGTCGTGGCGGGATATATACACACGCATTCACTTCAAAAGTAGAAACGGAGTACGGTTGTTCTATTCCTCCAGGCTTTTATCCGGGGCTTTCACGGCATACTGGACATGGTTGTAGCGTGGTTGTCCAGGGATCACTCTCTGATCCACAACAGTAGGCCAACTACATTGATAGTGGGACAAGTGATTTCACACCCAGGAATAGAATAAACCAAGTAAACAATTACAACGGATTTAGGTGACTGAAAATGAATACAGTTTTATTGTTCTTATAATAGCACATGTATTACCTTTATTTAACCAGGAAGCCTAGGCCTAACTTATCAAATAGCAAATATTATTACCATTATTATGGTAAATCACTGACCGTCCTTTATTGAGTGGGCTAGAGATAATGGGCTGGATTTGACTATTAGCGGCGCCGCATTTGAGAAGGGCAGGCGGGGCTGTTTGGATTACCTTGTAGTTCCATATTGTCCTGCTAATGTCCTACCTGCTAAACCACCACGACATTACCAGCAGAATATGGCAACACCCCGTTCTGAGAACATTCTGTCGCAATTATAACTCTCACAGCGCACAGTTAATAAAAGCCTATATGTTGATGTAAAGAGTAAAGATGTAAATTAAAAATATTGTTTTTACTCAAAGACAGTTGGTTTGTTGGTAAATAAATCCCATGGTTACACAATAAAAATCAACAGTACTATAAATTGTAGCCACTTGTAAAATGGTCCTCGGGTTTATAATGTCCTTCATGTCAATGGGAATTTATCAGACACATTTTCATTGATTTATTTTAAACATGTTTATTATGAAAGTGTATAAAACTATATACACTGAACACAACGTGTAAAGTGTTGTTCCCATGTTCCATGTCCTGAAATACAAAATCCAAGAAATGTTCCATAAACACAAAAAAAAGCATATTTCTCTCACAATCTTTTTTACATCCCCTGTTAGTGAGCATTTCTCTTTTGCCAAGCTAGTTCATCCACTTGACAAGTGTGACATATCAAGAAGCTGATTAGACAGCATGATCATTACATAGGTGCACCTTGTGCTATTATGCAGTTTTGTCACACAACACAATGACACAGATGTCATTGCATATAATTGGCACGCTGACTGCAGGGATGTCCACCACAGCTGTTGCCAGATAATTTAATGTTCATTTCTCTACTATAAGCTGCCTCCAACATCGTTTTAGAGAATTTGGCGGTAAGTCCAATCGGTCTCACAACCGCAGACCACGTGTAACCACGCCAGCCCAGGATCTCCACATCCGGCTTCTTCACCTGGAGGATTGTCTGAGGGGGGGAAGGGGGGACGACCTATGACCCCCAAGGCCCATTCTGAATGGACTGGAATTTAAATGGAATTGACCCCAAGCCTGACTGAAGGCCTAAATGATGTGGTATAATAGCTAGTTCTCCCTGATCACCACACGTAGAATGGGTAAGAGCACCCTCTAGTGGCTGGACACAGTCCCTGAAAGAGATTCCCTTTCCTCCTATTTCATTTTACATCTGGAAATATGTCCTAAAGTAAAGGTTGTTACGTGCCAAGGTAGATATGATCATTTAATAGTTTTTATTTATTGGCCCGTCGCCCACCCCCTCTTCGGAGGACAAAGGCTATATCTCAGCTACTCTCAGCCAACCCCCCCCCTCAACTACTCTCAGCCTATCCCACCCCTCCACTACTCTCAGCCAATCCCACCTCTCAACTACTCTCAGCCAATCCCACCCCTCAACTACTCTCAGCCTATCCCACCCCTCAACTACTCTCAGCCAATCCCACCCCTCAACTACTCTCAGCCAATCCCACCCCTCCACTACTCTCAGCCAATCCCACCCCTCAACTACTCTCAGCCAATCCCCCCCCTCAACTACTCTCAGCCTATCCCACCCCTCAACTACTCTCAGCCTATCCCACCCCTCCACTACTCTCAGCCAATCCCACCCCTCAACTACTCTCAGCCTATCCCACCCCTCAACTACTCTCAGCCAATCCCACCCCTCAACTACTCTCAGCCAATCCCACCCCTCCACTACTCTCAGCCAATCCCACCTCTCAACTACTCTCAGCCAATCCCACCCCTCAACTACTCTCAGCCTATCCCACCCCTCAACTACTCTCAGCCAATCCCACCTCTCAACTACTCTCAGCCTATCCCACCCCTCAACTACTCTCAGCCTATCCCACCTCTCAACTACTCTCAGCCAATCCCACCTCTCAACTACTCTCAGCCTATCCCACCTCTCAACTACTCTCAGCCAATCCCACCCCTCAACTACTCTCAGCCTATCCCACCTCTCAACTACTCTCAGCCAATCCCACCTCTCAACTACTCTCAGCCTATCCCACCCCTCAACTACTCTTAGCCAATCCCACCTCTCAACTACTCTCAACCAATCCCACCCCTCAACTACTCTCAACCAATCCCACCCCTCAACTACTCTCAGCCAATCCCACCCCTCAACTACTCTCAGCCTATCCCACCCCTCAACTACTCTCAGCCTATCCCACCCCTCAACTACACTCAGCCTATCCCACCCCTCAACTACTCTCAGCCTATCCCACCCCTCCACTACTCTCAGCCAATCCCACCTCTCAACTACTCTCAGCCAATCCCACCCCTCAACTACTCTCAGCCAGTCCCACCCCTCAACTACTCTCAGCCTATCCCACCCCACCTCTCAACTACTCTCAGCCAATCCCACCTCTCAACTACTCTCAGCCAGTCCCACCCCTCAACTACTCTCAGCCTATCCCACCCCTCAACTACTCTCAGCCAATCCCACCCCTCAACTACTCTCAGCCTATCCCACCCCTCAACTACTCTCAGCCAATCCCACCCCTCAACTACTCTCAGCCAATCCCACCCCTCCACTACTCTCAGCCAATCCCACCTCTCAACTACTCTCAGCCAATCCCACCCCTCAACTACTCTCAGCCTATCCCACCCCTCAACTACTCTCAGCCAATCCCACCTCTCAACTACTCTCAGACAATCCCACCTCTCAACTACTCTCAGCCTATCCCACCTCTCAACTACTCTCAGCCAATCCCACCCCTCAACTACTCTCAGCCTATCCCACCTCTCAACTACTCTCAGCCAATCCCACCTCTCAACTACTCTCAGCCTACCCCACCCCTCAACTACTCTTAGCCAATCCCACCCCTCAACTACTCTCAGCTTATCCCACCCGTCAACTACTCTCAACCAATCCCACCCCTCAACTACTCTCAACCAATCCCACCCCTCAACTACTCTCAGCCAATCCCACCCCTCAACTACTCTCAGCCTATCCCACCCCTCAACTACACTCAGCCTATCCCACCCCTCAACTACTCTCAGCCTATCCCACCCCTCCACTACTCTCAGCCAATCCCACCTCTCAACTACTCTCAGCCAATCCCACCCCTCAACTACTCTCAGCCAGTCCCACCCCTCAACTACTCTCAGCCTATCCCACCCCACCTCTCAACTACTCTCAGCCAATCCCACCTCTCAACTACTCTCAGCCTATCCCACCCCTCAACTACTCTTAGCCAATCCCACCCCTCAACTACTCTCAGCCTATCCCACCCCTCAACTACTCTCAACCAATCCCACCTCTCAACTACTCTCAGCCAATCCCACCTCTCAACTACTCTCAGCCTATCCCACCCCTCAACTACTCTTAGCCAATCCCATCCCTCAACTACTCTCAGCCTATCCCACCCGTCAACTACTCTCAACCAATCCCCCCCTCAACTACTCTCAACCAATCCCACCCCTCAACTACTCTCAGCCAATCCCACCCCTCAACTACTCTCAGCCAATCCCACCCCTCAACTACTCTCAGCCAATCCCACCCCTCAACTACTCTCAGACAATCCCACCCCTCAACTACTCTCAGCCAATCCCACCCCTCAGCTACTCTCAACCTATCCCACCCCTCAACTACTCTCAACCAATCCCACCCCTCAACTACTCTCAGCCAATCCCACCCCTCAACTACTCTCAGCCAATCCCACCCCTCAACTACTCTCAGCCAATCCCACCCCTCAACTACTCTCAACCTATCCCACCCCTCAACTACTCTCAACCAATCCCACCCCTCAACTACTCTCAGCCAATCCCACCCCTCAACTACTCTCAACCAATCCCACCCCTCAACTACTCTCAGCCAATCCCACCCCTCAACTACTCTCAGCCAGTCCCACCCCTCAACTACTCTCAGTCTATCCCACCCCTCAACTACTCTCAGCCAATCCCACCCATCAACTACTCTCAGCCTATCCCACCCCTCAACTACTGTCAGCCAATCCCACCCCTCAACTACTCTCAGCCAGTCCCTCCCCTCAACTACTCTTAGCCTATCCCACCCCTCAACTACTGTCAGCCAATCCCACCCCTCAACTACTCTCAGCCAGTCCCACCCCTCAACTACTCTCAGCCTATCCCACCCCTCAACTACTCTCAGCCAATCCCACCCCTCAACTACTGTCAGCCAATCCCACCCCTCAACTACTCTCAGCCTATCCCACCCCTCAACTACTCTCAGCCAATCCCACCCCTCAACTACTCTCAGCCAATCCCACCCCTCAACTACTCTCAGCCTATCCCACCCCTCAACTACTCTCAGCCAATCCCACCCCTCAACTACTCTCAGCCAATCCCACCCCTCAACTACTCTCAGCCAATCCCACCCCTCAACTACTCTCAGCCAATCCCACCTATCTCCGTAGACCCATCCCTTTTTTCTATTCCCATGTGCCGTATACACTGAGTGTACCAAATGTGATGTACAGCTGCTCTTTCCATGACATAGCCTGACCAGGTGAATCCAGGTGACAGCTATGATCCCTTATTGATGCCACTTTGTTAAATGTTTTTTAATCAATTGAGACATGGATTGTGTATGTGTGCCATTCAGAGGGTGAATTGACAAAATATTTAAGTGCCTTTGAACGGGGTATGATAGTAGGAGCCTTTGAACGGGGTATGGTAGTAGGTACCTTTGAACGGGGTAATGGTAGTAGGTGCCTTTGAACGGGGTAATGGTAGTAGGTGCCTTTGAACGGGGTATTGGTAGTAGGTGCCTTTGAACGGGGTAATGGTAGTAGGTGCCTTTGAACGGGGTATGGTGGTAGGTGCCTTTGAACGGGGTATGGTAGTAGGTGCCTTTGAACGGGGTAATGGTAGTAGGTGCCTTTGAACGGGGTATGGTAGTAGGAGCCTTTGAACGGGGTATGGTAGTAGGAGCCTTTGAACGGGGTAATGGTAGTAGGTGCCTTTGAACGGGGTATGGTAGTAGGTGCCTTTGAACGGGGTAATGGTAGTAGGTGCCTTTGAACGGGGTATGGTGGTAGGTGCCTTTGAACGGGGTAATGGTAGTAGGTGCCTTTGAACGGGGTAATGGTAGTAGGTGCCTTTGAACGGGGTATGGTAGTAGGTGCCTTTGAACGGGGTATGGTGGTAGGTGCCTTTGAACGGGGTAATGGTAGTAGGTGCCTTTGAACGGGGTATGGTAGTAGGTGCCTTTGAACGGGGTAATGGTAGTCGGTGCCTTTGAACGGGGTAATGGTAGTCGGTGCCTTTGAACGGGGTATGGTAGTAGGTGCCTTTGAACGGGGTATGGTAGTAGGTGCCTTTGAACGGGGTATGGTGGTAGGTGCCTTTGAACGGGGTATGGTAGTAGGAGCCTTTGAACGGGGTAATGGTAGTAGGTGCCTTTGAACGGGGTAATGGTAGTAGGTGCCTTTGAACGGGGTAATGGTAGTAGGTGCCTTTGAACGGGGTAATGGTAGTCGGTGCCTTTGAACGGGGTATGGTAGTAGGTGCCTTTGAACGGGGTATGGTGGTAGGTGCCTTTGAACGGGGTATGGTAGTAGGAGCCTTTGAACGGGGTAATGGTAGTAGGTGCCTTTGAACGGGGTAATAGTAGTAGGTGCCTTTGAACGGGGTAATGGTAGTAGGTGCCTTTGAACGGGGTAATGGTAGTCGGTGCCTTTGAACGGGGTATGGTAGTAGGTGCCTTTGAACGGGGTATGGTGGTAGGTGCCTTTGAACGGGGTATGGTAGTAGGAGCCTTTGAACGGGGTAATGGTAGTAGGTGCCTTTGAACGGGGTAATGGTAGTAGGTACCTTTGAACGGGGTAATGGTAGTAGGTGCCTTTGAACGGGGTATGGTAGTAGGTACCTTTGAACGGGGTAATGGTAGTCGGTGCCTTTGAACGGGGTAATGGTAGTAGGTGCCTTTGAACGGGGTAATGGTAGTAGGTGCCTTTGAACGGGGTAATGGTAGTAGGTGCCTTTGAACGGGGTATGGTAGTAGGTGCCTTTGAACGGGGTAATGGTAGTAGGTGCCTTTGAACGGGGTAATGGTAGTAGGTGCCTTTGAACGGGGTAATGGTAGTAGGTGCCTTTGAACGGGGTAATGGTAGTAGGTGCCTTTGAACGGGGTAATGGTAGTAGGTGCCTTTGAACGGGGTAATGGTAGTAGGTGCCTTTGAACGGGGTATGGTAGTCGGTGCCTTTGAACGGGGTAATGGTAGTAGGTGCCTTTGAACGGGGTAATGGTAGTAGGTACCTTTGAACGGGGTAATGGTAGTAGGTGCCTTTGAACGGGGTATGGTAGTAGGTGCCTTAGAACGGGGTAATGGTAGTAGGTGCCTTTGAACGGGGTAATGGTAGTAGGTGCCTTTGAACGGGGTAATGGTAGTAGGTGCCTTTGAGCGGGGTATGGTAGTCGGTGCCTTTGAACGGGGTATGGTAGTAGGTGCCTTTGAACGGGGTATGGTAGTAGGTGCCTTTGAACGGGGTCTGGTAGTAGGTGCCTTTGAACGGGGTATGGTAGTAGGTGCCTTTGAACGGGGTAATAGTAGTAGGTGCCTTTGAACGGGGTATGGTAGTAGGTGCCTTTGAACGGGGTATGGTAGTAGGTGCCTTTGAACGGGGTCTAGTAGTAGGTGCCTTTGAACGGGGTCTGGTAGTAGGTGCCTTTGAACGGGGTATGGTAGTAGGTGCCTTTGAACGGGGTCTGGTAGTAAGTGCCTTTGAACGGGGTATGGTGGTAGGTGCCTTTGAACGGGGTAATGGTAGTAGGTGCCTTTGAACGGGGTAATGGTAGTAGGTACCTTTGAACGGGGTATGGTAGTAGGAGCCTTTGAACGGGGTATGGTAGTAGGTGCCTTTGAACGGGGTCTGGTAGTAGGTTGCCTTTGAACGGGGTCTGGTAGTAGGTGCCTTTGAACGGGGTCTGGTAGTAGGTGCCTTTGAACGGGGTCTGGTAGTAGGTGCCTTTGAACGGGGTCTGGTAGTAGGTGCCTTTGAACGGGGTCTGGTAGTAGGTGCCTTTGAACGGGGTATGGTAGTAGGTGCCTTTGAACGGGGTATAGTAGTAGGTGCCTTTGAACGGGGTAATGGTAGTAGGTGCCTTTGAACGGGGTATGGTAGTAGGTGCCTTTGAACGGGGTATGGTAGTAGGTGCCTTTGAACGGGGTATGGTAGTAGGTGCCTTTGAACGGGGTATGGTAGTAGGTGCCTTTGAACGGGGTAATGGTAGTAGGTGCCTTTGAACGGGGTATGGTAGTAGGTGCCTTTGAACGGGGTATGGTAGTAGGTACCTTTGAACGGGGTATGGTAGTAGGTGCCTTTGAACGGGGGTCTGGTAGTAGGTGCCTTTGAACGGGGTATGGTAGTAGGTGCCTTTGAACGGGGTATGGTAGTAGGTGCCTTTGAACGGGGTATGGTAGTAGGTGCCTTTGAACGGGGTAATGGTAGTAGGTGCCTTTGAACGGGGTAATGGTAGTAGGTGCCTTTGAACGGGGTAATGGTAGTAGGTGCCTTTGAACGGGGTATGGTAGTAGGTGCCTTTGAACGGGGTTTGGTAGTAGGTGCCTTTGAACGGGGTATGGTAGTAGGTGCCTTTGAACGGGGTTTGGTAGTAGGTGCCTTTGAACGGGGTATGGTAGTAGGTGCCTTTGAACGGGGTATGGTAGTAGGTGCCTTTGAACGGGGTAATGGTAGTAGGTGCCTTTGAACGGGGTATGGTAGTAGGTGCCTTTGAACGGGGTATGGTAGTAGGTGCCTTTGAACGGGGTATGGTAGTAGGTGCCTTTGAACGGGGTATGGTAGTAGGTGCCTTTGAACGGGGTATGGTAGTAGGTGCCTTTGAACGGGGTATGGTGGTAGGAGCCTTTGAACGGGGTATGGTAGTAGGTAGCCTGGTGCACCGGTTTGAGTCATGAACTGCAACGCTGCTGGGTTTTTCACGCTCAACAGTTTCCTGTGCGTATCAACAATAGTCCACCACCCAAAGGACATTCAGTCAACTTGACACAACTGTGGGAAGCATTGGAGTCAACATGGGCCAGAATCCCTGTGGAATGCTTTTGACACCTTGTAGAGTCCATGACCTGATGAATTGAGGCTGATCTGATCTGATGACACACCTACTCATTCAAGGGTTTTTCTTTATTTGTACTATTTTCTACATAATAGTGAAGACATCAAAACTATGAAATAACACATATGTTCTCAACTGGCCTACCTGGTTAAAGTAGTGCACTATATAGGGAATAGAGTACAATTTGGGACACAGCCCAGCCCAGATATGTGAGAAGCTCAGTCTCTGCATGTTTCCTTTCAGCAGAACATCAAGGCTTCTAGTTCTTATTTTACTTTGGCCTAGTGTGTGAGAAAAAGAGAGCTCTGTGTTTGCTCTGGATAGACCGGATCATCCTTGTCTCTGGATCTAATTTAGAAATCTTATTTAGCATCCCAGGTTGAAGTGTTACCAGTGTTGAGACAATCTGGGTTGAAGGAGCAGAGAGCGGAGCAGAAGGGAATCTGGGGTTGAAGGGGAAGCAGGGATCTGGGGTTGAAGGGGAGGCAGGGATCTGGGGTTGAAGGGGAAGCAGGGATCTGGGGTTGAAGGGGGAGCAGGGATCTGGGGTTGAAGGGGAGGCAGGGATCTGGGGTTGAAGGGGAGGCAGGGATCTGGGGTTGAAGGGGAGGCAGGGATCCGGGGTTGAAGGGGAGGCAGGGATCCGGGGTTGAGGGGGAAGCAGGGATCTAGGGTTGAAGGGGAAGCAGGGATCTGGGGTTGAAGGGGAGGCAGGGATCTGGGGTTGAAGGGGAGGCAGGGATCTGGGGTTGAAGGGGAGGCAGGGATCTGGGGTTGAAGGGGAGGCAGGGATCTGGGGTTGAAGGGGAGGCAGGGATCTGGGGTTGAAGGGGAGGCAGGGATCTGGGGTTGAAGGGGAAGCAGGGATCTGGAGTTGAAGGGGAAGCAGGGATCTGGGGTTGAAGGTGAAGCAGGGATCTGGGGCTGAAGGGGGAAGCAGGGATCTGGGGTTGAAGGGGAAGCAGGGATCTGGGGTTGAAGGGGAAGCAGGGATCTGGGGTTGAAGGGGAGGCAGGGATCTGGGGTTGAAGGGGAAGCAGGGATCTGGAGTTGAAGGGGAAGCAGGGATCTGGGGTTGAAGGGGAGGCAGGGATCTGGGGTTGAAGGGGAGGCAGGGATCTGGGGTTGAAGGGGAGGCAGGGATCTGGGGTTGAAGGGGAGGCAGGGATCTGGGGTTGAAGGGGAAGCAGGGATCTGGGGTTGAAGGGGAGGCAGGGATCTGGGGTTGAAGGGGAGGCAGGGATCTGGGGTTGAAGGGGAGGCAGGGATCTGGGGTTGAAGGGGAAGCAGGGATCTGGGGTTGAAGGGGAGGCAGGGATCTGGGGTTGAAGGGGAAGCAGGGATCTGGGGTTGAAGGGGCAGCAGGGATCTGGGGTTGAAGGGGAGGCAGGGATCTGGGGTTGAAGGGGATGCAGGGATTTGGGGTTGAAGGGGAGGCAGGGATCTGGGGTTGAAGGGGAGGCAGGGATCTGGAGTTGAAGGGGCAGCAGGGATCTGGGGTTGAAGGGGAGGCAGGGATCTGGGGTTGAAGGGGAGGCAGGGATTTGGGGTTGAAGGGGAGGCAGGGATCTGGGGTTGAAGGGGAAGCAGGGATCTGGGGTTGAAGGGGAAGCAGGGATCTGGGGTTGAAGGGGAAGCAGGGATCTGGGGTTGAAGGGGAGGCAGGGATCTGGGGTTGAAGGGGAGGCAGGGATTTGGGGTTGAAGGGGAGGCAGGGATCTGGGGTTGAAGGGGAGGCAGGGATTTGGGGTTGAAGGGGAAGCAGGGATATGGGGTTGAAGGGGAAGCAGGGATCTGGAGTTGAAGGGGAAGCAGGGATCTGGGGTTGAAAGGGGAGCAGGTATCTGGGGTTGAAGGGGAAGGGGAAGCAGGGTTCTGGGGTTGAAGGGGAAGCAGGGATCTGGGGTTGAAGGGGAAGCAGGGATCTGGGGTTGAAGGGGAGGCAGGGATCTGGAGTTGAAGGGGAAGCAGGGATCTGGGGTTGAAGGGGAGGCAGGGATCTGGGGTTGAAGGGGAGGCAGGGATCTGGGGTTGAAGGGGAGGCAGGGATCTGGGGTTGAAGGGGAGGCAGGGATCTGGGGTTGAAGGGGAGGCAGGGATCTGGGGTTGAAGGGGAAGCAGGGATCTGGGGTTGAAGGGGAGGCAGGGATCTGGGGTTGAAGGGGAAGCAGGGATCTGGAGTTGAAGGGGAAGCAGGGATCTGGGGTTGAAGGGGAGGCAGGGATCTGGGGTTGAAGGGGAGGCAGGGATCTGGGGTTGAAGGGGAGGCAGGGATCTGGGGTTGAAGGGGAGGCAGGGATCTGGGGTTGAAGGGGAAGCAGGGATCTGGGGTTGAAGGGGAGGCAGGGATCTGGGGTTGAAGGGGAGGCAGGGATCTGGGGTTGAAGGGGAGGCAGGGATCTGGGGTTGAAGGGGAAGCAGGGATCTGGGGTTGAAGGGGAGGCAGGGATCTGGGGTTGAAGGGGAAGCAGGGATCTGGGGTTGAAGGGGCAGCAGGGATCTGGGGTTGAAGGGGAGGCAGGGATCTGGGGTTGAAGGGGATGCAGGGATTTGGGGTTGAAGGGGAGGCAGGGATCTGGGGTTGAAGGGGAGGCAGGGATCTGGAGTTGAAGGGGCAGCAGGGATCTGGGGTAGAAGGGGAGGCAGGGATCTGGGGTTGAAGGGGAGGCAGGGATTTGGGGTTGAAGGGGAGGCAGGGATCTGGGGTTGAAGGGGAAGCAGGGATCTGGGGTTGAAGGGGAAGCAGGGATCTGGGGTTGAAGGGGAAGCAGGGATCTGGGGTTGAAGGGGAGGCAGGGATCTGGGGTTGAAGGGGCAGCAGGGATTTGGGGTTGAAGGGGGGGCAGGGATCTGGGGTTGAAGGGGAGGCAGGGATTTGGGGTTGAAGGGGAAGCAGGGATATGGGGTTGAAGGGGAAGCAGGGATCTGGAGTTGAAGGGGAAGCAGGGATCTGGGGTTGAAGGGGGAGCAGGTATCTGGGGTTGAAGGGGAAGGGGAAGCAGGGTTCTGGGGTTGAAGGGGAAGCAGGGATCTGGGGTTGAAGGGGAAGCAGGGATCTGGGGTTGAAGGGGAGGCAGGGATCTGGAGTTGAAGGGGAAGCAGGGATCTGGGGTTGAAGGGGAAGCAGGGATCTGGGGCTGAAGGGGGAAGCAGGGATCTGGGGTTGAAGGGGAAGCAGGGATCTGGGGTTGAAGGGGAAGCAGGGATCTGGGGTTGAAGGGGAGGCAGGGATCTGGGGTTGAAGGGGAAGCAGGGATCTGGGGTTGAAGGGGAGGCAGGGATCTGGGGTTGAAGGGGAAGCAGGGATCTGGAGTTGAAGGGGCAGCAGGGATCTGGGGTTGAAGGGGAGGCAGGGATCTGGGGTTGAAGGGGAGGCAGGGATCTGGGGTTGAAGGGGAGGCAGGGATCTGGGGTTGAAGGGGAGGCAGGGATCTGGGGTTGAAGGGGAAGCAGGGATCTGGGGTTGAAGGGGAGGCAGGGATCTGGGGTTGAAGGGGAGGCAGGGATCTGGGGTTGAAGGGGAAGCAGGGATCTGGGGTTGAAGGGGAGGCAGGGATCTGGGGTTGAAGGGGAAGCAGGGATCTGGGGTTGAAGGGGCAGCAGGGATCTGGGGTTGAAGGGGAGGCAGGGATCTGGGGTTGAAGGGGAGGCAGGGATTTGGGATTGAAGGGGAGGCAGGGATCTGGGGTTGAAGGGGAGGCAGGGATCTGGGGTTGAAGGGGAAGCAGGGATCTGGGGTTGAAGGGGAGGCAGGGATCTGGGGTTGAAGGGGAAGCAGGGATCTGGGGTTGAAGGGGCAGCAGGGATCTGGGGTTGAAGGGGAGGCAGGGATCTGGGGTTGAAGGGGAGGCAGGGATTTGGGGTTGAAGGGGAGGCAGGGATCTGGGGTTGAAGGGGAGGCAGGGATCTGGAGTTGAAGGGGCAGCAGGGATCTGGGGTTGAAGGGGAGGCAGGGATCTGGGGTTGAAGGGGAGGCAGGGATTTGGGGTTGAAGGGGAGGCAGGGATCTGGGGTTGAAGGGGAAGCAGGGATCTGGGGTTGAAGGGGAAGCAGGGATCTGGGGTTGAAGGGGAAGCAGGGATCTGGGGTTGAAGGGGAGGCAGGGATCTGGGGTTGAAGGGGAGGCAGGGATTTGGGGTTGAAGGGGAGGCAGGGATCTGGGAATGAAGGGGAGGCAGGGATTTGGGGTTGAAGGGGAAGCAGGGATATGGGGTTGAAGGGGAAGCAGGGATCTGGAGTTGAAGGGGAAGCAGGGATCTGGGGTTGAAGGGGGAGCAGGTATCTGGGGTTGAAGGGGAAGGGGAAGCAGGGTTCTGGGGTTGACGGGGAAGCAGGGATCTGGGGTTGAAGGGGAAGCAAGGATCTGGGGCGTTTTCTCCAGCGGTGTGTTTTATGAGTTCATCCACACAGCTAGAGATGTAGACCTCCTGGGAACTGTGAAAACATTACACCCTCGTACACTCAGACAACACCTCAACCTCTGTCACACACTCATGCAGGCGCACCAAGGTTCTTATAGTTTGGTGTTTATAAATATTAGTTATAAGATTTTAATTTGAAATTCAGTTTAGTTTCAGTTAGTTTTCAGATCCTATATAGTCATTTTTATTTAGTTTAAGTTTAATAGAAACATTTCGATTTTATATTTGTATATTCATTTTGATTTAGTTTTGCGTAGGAGCCATTTACAGTTTTTGTGTTTTGTCACTTCTTGCCACTGGGGGGCAGTAATGCATAAGGTGATGGGTCAGGTTACAGGTTAGGTTAGGTTTAAAGGTAGAGTCATAGAGAATGATAGATTCCTCCGGTGGCCAAAAGGCCATATTAACATGGGCAGCGCCATTGAGGGCTTCCAGCCAGTCAGGATGCTCTCAATGGTGCAGCTGTAGAACTTTTTGAGGATCTGAGGGCCCATGATAAAACTTTTCAGTCACCTGAGGGTGAAGAGGCCTTCTTCATGACTGTGTTGACATGTGTGGACCATAATAATTCCTTCGTGATGTGCACACCGAGCTCTCAACCAGCACCACTACAGTACCATTGATGTGAATGGCCATCCGTTTCCTGGGCCTTTCAGCTCTCCTTTGTCTTGCTGACATTGAGGGAGAGGTTGTTGTCTTGGCACCACACTGCTAGGTCACTGACCTCCTTCCCTATAGGCTGTCTCATCGTCGTCGGTGATCAAATTTAGTGATGGTGTTGGAGTTTTGCACGGCCACGTAGTCGTGGGTGAACAGGGAGTACGGGAGGGGACTAAGCACGTATCCCTGAGGGGCCCCTGTGTTGAGGATCAGATTGGTGGATGGGTTGTTACCACATTGTGAAGACCTTAGGTAACAAGGATCCAGTTGCAGTGGGAGGTGTTTAGTCCCAGGGTCCTTATCTTAGTAATGAGCTTTGAAGACACTATGTTGTTGAACGCTGAGCTGTAATCAATGAATAGCATTCTCACATAGGTGTTCCTTTTGTCCTGGTGGGAAAGGGCAGTGTGGAGTGCTATAGAGATTGCGTCATCTGTGGATCTGTTGGGGCGGTATGCAAATTGGAGTGGGGTCTAGGGTTTCTGGGATAATGGTGTTGATGTGAGCCATGACCAGCCTTTTCAAAGCACTTCATGGCTACAGATGTGAGTGCTATGGAGCAGTAGTCATGTAGACAGGTTACCTTGGCGTTCTTGGGCACAGGGACTATGGTGGTCTGCTTGAAACACGTAGGCATTACAGACTCAATCAGGGAGAGGTTAAAAATGTCAGTGAAGACACCTGTCAGCTGGTCAGCGAATGCTGAGTACGCTTCCTGGTTTTCCGTCTGGCCCCGTGGCTTTGTGAATGTTAAACTGTTTAAAGGTCTTACTCACATCAGCTACGGAGAGCGAGATTACACCGTCGTCCAGAACAGTATTTACTGTAGTGTTTTGTGGATTATAGTATACTGTATGTAGTATTTACTGTAGTGTTTTGGGGATTATGGTATACTGCATGTAGTATTTACTGTAGTGTTTTGTGAATTATAGAATACTGTATTCAGTATTTAATTAAGTGTTTTGTGGATTACAGTATACTGTATATAGTATTTACTGTAGTGTTTTGTGGATTATAGTATACTGTATATAGTATTTACTGTAGTGTTTTGTGGATTATAGTATACTGTATATAGTATTTACTGTAGTGTTTTGTGGATTATAGTATACTGTATATAGTATTTACTGTAGTGTTTTGTGGATTATAGTATACTGTATATAGTATTTACTATTGTGTTTTGTGGATTATGGTATACTGCATGTAGTATTTACTGTAGTGTTTTGTGGATTATAGTATACTGTATATAGTATTTACTGTAGTGTTTTGTGGATTATAGTATACTGTATATATTATTTACTGTAGTGTTTTGTGGATTATAGTATACTGCATGTAGTATTTACTGTAGTGTTTTGTGGATTATAGAATACTGTATGTAGTATTTAATGAAGTGTTTTGTGGATTATTGTATACTTTTCTATAACCTGCATGGAACACACATATTACTTGGCATGTAGGTTTCTCACTTATTGGGATATGTGGGAGCAGAATGGGCAGGGTTTATGCAAATTAAATACTATAGTATTTACAACAGTATTTTTTGTTGTTGTAGTATTTAATATAGTATTCTACAGTATACTACAAAATTCTATAGTAGGTACACATGATGGAGGGGTACTACAGTGTGTCGTATAGTATTCCGCAGTATACTAAGTACTGTAGTATTCTATAGTAAAGTGTAGTATTTTTTTCTTGTGAGGTGGTGCAAACTGGAGACCAGACTGTGTAGTGAGTAGTTTCTAAATCCTATAATGCTTTATGACAAGACCATATGGAGTACATTGGAGTAATTTATAGTGTAGCTAAATGGCTTTCACTGAGTCAAACAGTATGTCTTCGAGTTTTTGTATCGCTTTGGTGCAGTTTTCAGAAGTATGTGGTACATTTTCACAACTCATAACAGATCATCAAAAAGGCAGTTTTTTCAAAACTATAACCACATTTCCAATTGATTATTACGATTATAGCACAATACTGTAAAATAGAATACATGATTATAGCACAATACTGTAAAATACAATACATGATTATAGCACAATACTGTAAAATACAATACATGATTACAGCACAATACTGTAAAATACAATACATGATTATAGCACAATACTGTAAAATAGAATACATGATCGCAGCACAATACTGTAAAATACAATACATGATCGCAGCACAATATTGTAAAATACAATACATGATTATAGCACAATACTGTAAAATACAATACATGATCGCAGCACAATATTGTAAAATACAATACATGATTACAGCACAATACTGTAAAATACAATACATGATTGCAGCACAATACTGTAAAATACAATACATGATTACAGCATAATACTGTAAAATGCAATACATGATCGCAGCACAATACTGTAAAATACAATACATGATTACAGCACAATACTGTAAAATACAATACATGATTACAGCATAATACTGTAAAATGCAATACATGATCGCAGCACAATACTGTAAAATACAATACATGATTACAGCACAATACTGTAAAATACAATACATGATTACAGCACAATACTGTAAAATACAATACATGATTACACACAATACTGTAAAATACAATACATGATTGCAGCACAATACTGTAAAATACAATACATGATTACAGCATAATACTGTAAAATACAATACATGATTACAATACTGTAAAATACAATACAGGTGGAAGATGTATGATTTCCATCACCACCCTCCTTCATGCCATGGATGAGGCATGCAGTGATTTCAGTCCAAACATATAGTACCAGTCAGAAGTTTGGACACACCTACTCATTCCAGGGTTTTTCTTTATTTTTTACTATTTTCTACATTGTAGAATAACAGTGAAGACATCAAAACTATGAAATAACACATATGGAATCAAGTAGTAACCCAAAAAAGTGTTAAACAAATCTAAATATATTTTATATTCTTCAAAGTAGCCACCCTTTGCCTTGAGAGCTTTGCACCCTCTTGACATTCTCTCAACCAGCTTCATGAGGTAGTCACCTGGAATGCATTTCAATTAACAGGTGTGCCTTGTTAAAAGTGTATTTGTCGATTTTCGTTCCTTCTTAATGCGTTTGAGCCAATTAGTTGTGTTGTGACAAGATAGGGTTGGTATACAGAAGATAGCCCTATTTGGTAAGAGACCAAGTCCATATTACGGCAAGAACAGCTCAAATAAGCAAAGAGAAACAACAGTCCATCATTACTTTAAGACATGAAGGTCAGTCAATGCGGAAAATTTCAAGAATTGTAAAAGTTTTTTCAAGTGCAGTCGCAACCACCTTGGTTTCACATCTGGAGTTATCTCTGGTTTCACATCTGGAGTTATCTCTGGTTTCACATCTGTAGTTATCTAAGTCCACTCTACTTGACCTTCCTGTAAGATCTTTGAATGAATGGTGTGTAATTGTATTAGCTTGTTGGGGACTGACTGACTATAGTAAACTACTTTGTGCTTTGTGTTATTAATCAATTAGGTAAATTGTTTTTTGTTTTTATTTGAGACTGACTGTGTTAAAGCATCAGGGAAGAGCATCATCATCATCATCAGTCTTCAGGATCACTGAACCACCTTGGTTTCACATCTGGAGTTATCTCTGGTTTCACATCTGGAGTTATCTCTGGTTTCACATCTGGAGTTATCTCTGGTTTCACATCTGGAGTTATCTCTGGTTTCACATCTGGAGTTATCTCTGGTTTCACATCGGTAGTTATCTCTGGTTTCACATCTGGAGTTATCTCTGGTTTCACATCTGGAGTTATCTCTGGTTTCACATCTGGAGTTATCTCTGGTTTCACATCTGTAGTTATCTCTGGTTTCACATCTGGAGTTATCTCTGGTTTCACATCTGTAGTTATCTCTGGTTTCACATCTGTAGTTATCTCTGGTTTCACATCGATAGTTATCTCTGGTTTCACATCGGTAGTTATCTCTGGTTTCACATCGGTAGTTATCTCTGGTTTCACATCTGTAGTTATCTCTGGTTTCACATCTGTAGTTATCTCTGGTTTCACATCGGTAGTTATCTCTGGTTTCACATCTGTAGTTATCTCTGGTTTCACATCTGTAGTTATCTCTGGTTTCACATCTGTAGTTATCTCTGGTTTCACATCTGTAGTTATCCACAAATGTTAAGAACAAGACTCAGCTGTATTTTTAATTTTTATTTAGCCTTTATTTTACATTTATTTAACATTTATTTAACTAGGCAAGTCAGTTAAGAACAAATTCTTGGCCTACCAAAAGGCAAAAGGCTTCCTGCGGGGATGGGTGTCACGTTCCTGACCGGTTTTCTGTTATTTTGTATGTGTTTGACGGTCAGGGCGTGAGTTTGGGTGGGTAGTCTATGTTATGTGTTTCTATGTTGGTTAATGGGTGACCTGATATGGTTCTCAACTAGAGGCAGGTGGTTTTCATTTCCTCTGATTGAGAGCCATATTAAGGTAGGTGTTTTCACATTGTTTGTTTTGTGGGTGGTTGTCTCCTGTGTCAGTGTCTGTCTATGTTACACCATATGGGACTGTTTCGGTTTGTTTGTTCATTTTGTTCGTTCGGTTTTTATGTAGTCATTTCCCTGTTCGTGCGTTCTTCGTGTTTCATGTAAGTTCTTACGTCCAGGTCTGTCTACATCGTTTGTTGGTTTGTTAGTTATATCAAGTATAGTTCGTTTTCGTCTTCGTCTGTTTTATTTAATAAATTATCATGTCTTATCACAACGCTGAGCCTTGGTTCAATCCCTGCTCCTCCTCTTCGGATGAAGAGGAGGAGGGACGCCGTTACAATGGGTGATAATTTTAATTTATTCATATATAAATATAGGACAAAACACACATCACGACAAGAGAGACCTAAGACAACAACATTTCAAGGCAGCAACACATGACAACACATCATGGTAGCAACTCAACATGACAACATGGTACAAACATTATTGGGCACAGACAACAGCACAAAGGACAAGAAGGTAGAGACAACAATACATCACGCAAAGCAACCACAACTGTCAGTAAGAGTGTCCATGATTGAGTCTTTGAATGTAGAGATTGAGATAAAACTGTCCAGTTTGAGTGTTTGTTGCAGCTCGTTCCAGTTGCTAGCTGCAGCGAACTGAAAAGAGGAGGGACCCAGGAACCTAGCAGCATGGCTGTAGCTGTCTCAAGGTCCTCGTCTCAAATTGCACCCTATTCCCTACATAGTGCACTACTTTTGATCAGTGCCCTATAGACCCTGGTCAAAAGTAGTGCACTATGTAGGGTATAGGGTGCCCTATAGACCCTGGTCAAAAGTAGTGCACTATGTAGGGTATAGGGTGCCCTATAGACCCTGGTCAAAAGTAGTGCACTATGTAGGGAATAGGGTGCCCTATAGACCCTGGTCAAAAGTAGTGCACTATGTAGGGAATAGGGTGTCAAATGGGACATATAGAAGGTCTTTAGGTGAATATTCAGAAAGCAGTACAGATCTGCTTTGTGGCTTTAGAGCAGCAGGGACTACTCTGTTAAAACATGACCCTGTTTTCAACCAGAACCCAACCCATCCAACCGTGGGAGGGGGGAAAAAGGGGTTTTCTGCCCCGTTCAAAAGATCTCCACATACATCTTTGTTTATTGTAGTCATCATATGTTTAAACAAATATGTCTGCTCTGCTGGAGACCCAAGAGCCTCTCAAATCGCATTCCCTGGCTACATACCAAATGGAATCCGATTTACATTCCCTATGTAGTGCACTACATTTGACCACTATATTGGTTAATCTAAGCACCGCTGGATAAGGAACCATTTTGGACGGCATCACCCCCTGTGATTGTCAGATTATAAACAAACGAAACATTCGGGTCCTGGCGTGGAGCCATTAGGTGTCACTCATGTTGAACCGGGTCAATGGCTCTTAGTCAGGGGAACAGAGATGTCAATGGCTCTTAGTCAGGGGAACAGAGAGGTCAATGGCTCTTAGTCAGGGGAACAGAGAGGTCAATGGGTCTTAGTCAGGGGAACAGAGAGGCTCTTAGTCAGGGGGACAGAGAGGTCAATGGGTCTTAGTCAGGGGAACAGAGATGTCAATGGCTCTTAGTCAGGGGAACAGAGGGGTCAATGGCTCTTAGTCAGGGGAACAGAGATGTCAATGGCTCTTAGTCAGGGGAACAGAGAGGTCAATGGCTCTTAGTCAGGGGAACAGAGAGGATCTTAGTCAGGGGAACAGAGAGGTCAATGGCTCTTAGTCAGGGGAACAGAGAGGATCTTAGTCAGGGGAACAGAGAGGTCAATGGCTCTTAGTCAGGGGAACGGTAAGGATTGTTCAACAGAAGTGTGTTTGGGTAGTGTTTTTTATTTTATTTAATCAGGCAAGTCAGTTGAGAAGAAATTCTTATTTACAATGTCGGCCTACTGGGGAACAGTGGGTTGATTGCCTTGTTCAGCTCAGGGATTCGATCCAGCAACCTTTCGGTTAGGATCTGAGGGCCCATGCCACATTTCTTCAGTCGGGTTTCAAGAGGCGCCTTCTTCGGTGTGATTGGTCCATGTCAGGCGCCTTCTTCCGTGTGATTGGTCCATGTCAGGCGCCTTCTTCGGTGTGATTGGTCCATGTCAGGCTTCTTCTTCGGTGTGATTGGTCCATGTCAGGCGCCTTCTTCCGTGTGATTGGTCCATGTCAAGCGCCTTCTTCGGTGTGATTGGTCCATGTCAGGCGCCTTCTTCGGTGTGATTGGTCCATGTCAGGCGCCTTCTTCGGTGTGATTGGTCCATGTCAGGCGCCTTCTTCGGTGTGATTGGTCCATGTCAGGCGCCTTCTTCGGTGTGATTGGTCCATGTCAGGCGCCTTCTTCGGTGTGATTGGTCCATGTCAGGCGCCTTCTTCCGTGTGATTGGTCCATGTCAGGTGCCTTCTTCGGTGTGATTGGTCCATGTCAGGCGCCTTCTTCGGTGTGATTGGTCCATGTCAGGCGCCTTCTTCGGTGTGATTGGTCCATGTCAGGCGCCTTCTTCCGTGTGATTGGTCCATGTCAAGCGCCTTCTTCGGTGTGATTGGTCCATGTCAGGCGCCTTCTTCGGTGTGATTGGTCCATGTCAGGCGCCTTCTTCGGTGTGATTGGTCCATGTCAGATCCTCTTTCGACCATCTCCACTGCAGCCCCATCGATGTAGATGGTGCCCCCCCCTCCACCCCCCCACCTTGTTTCCTGTAGTCCACGATCAGCTCCTTGGTTTTGCTGACATCGAGAGAGAGAGAGGCTATTTTCCTGACACCACTCTGCCAGATGTATACTACCTTTAAGACAGTTCATTAATGGCTTTATAAAATGGCTCTTTGTCATAACGTTAGATGAAGCATTGTAGCACACATGACAGTGTAATACAGGTGGACACAAGTAGACGAAACACAAGGCTTCTGGATGGATGAAGACGTTACCGTGCCTGAAAGTCCCACCGTTCTGGGAAAACTTTAACGGTCTTCAGATCAGTTTAACCGCTGATAAAAATCATGCTTGAAACACAAGAGGTTACTGTTGTAACTTTTGAACACCCTCATCACCACAAGGGGGCAGTATGTATCTGTCTCTGGAGCCTACAGCCCTGTGACAGACAATACATGTCAATGTAACTGTTGAACACTCTCATCACCACCAGGGGGCAGTATGTATCTGTCTCCGGAGCCTAACGCCCTGTGACAGACAATACATGTCAATGTAACTGTTGAACACCCTCGTCACCACCAGGGGGCAGTATGTATCTGTCTCTGGAGCCTACAGTACCAGGTCATCAGAGGAAGGCAGAACAGATGTTCTGTTATTTTACTGAGGGGCTGTCACAGAGGAGGACAGATGTTCTGTTATTTTACTGAGGGGCTGTGACAGAGGAGGACAGATGTTCTGTTATTTTACTGAGGGGCTGTCACAGAGGAGGACAGATGTTCTGTTATTCTATTGAGGGGCTGTCACAGAGGAGGACAGATGTTCTGTTATTTTACTGAGGGGCTGTCACAGAGGAGGACAGATGTTCTGTTATTCTATTGAGGGGCTGTCACAGAGGAGGACAGATGTTCTGTTATTTTACTGAGGGGCTGTGACAGAGGAGGACAGATGTTCTGTTATTCTATTGAGGGGCTGTCACAGAGGAGGACAGATGTTCTGTTATTCTATTGAGGGGCTGTCACAGAGGAGGACAGATGTTCTGTTATTTTACTGAGGGGCTGTCACAGAGGAGGACAGATGTTCTGTTATTCTATTGAGGGGCTGTCACAGAGGAGGACAGATGTTCTGTTATTCTATTGAGGGGCTGTCACAGAGGAGGACAGATGTTCTGTTATTCTATTGAGGGGCTGTCACAGAGGAGGACAGATGTTCTGTTATTTTACTGAGGGGCTGTGACAGAGGAGGACAGATGTTCTGTTATTTTACTGAGGGGCTGTCACAGAGGAGGACAGATGTTCTGTTATTCTATTGAGGGGCTGTGACAGAGGAGGACAGATGTTCTGTTATTTTACTGAGGGGCTGTCACAGAGGAGGACAGATGTTCTGTTATTCTATTGAGGGGCTGTCACAGAGGAGGACAGATGTTCTGTTATTTTACTGAGGGGCTGTCACAGAGGAGGACAGATGTTATAGACCGTTACAGAAAAGAAGGTGAATTAACTGACATCAATCAATCAATAAAATGTATTTATAAAGCCCTTTTTACATCAGCAGATATCTCAAAATGCTGTACAGAAACCCAGCCTAAAACCCCCAAACAGCAAGCAATGCACATGTCGACATAAACAATTCTTATACAGACTTTCCACAGAAAGGAAGGTGGATCAATTGATATAAATTGTTATTTTACAGACTGTCACAGAGATACCTTAGCCGGGGTTATGTGATCTGATGACAAACACAGTGCGAGTTGATTCTTCATCCCATAATATTAGACGGGTTGGTCAAAAGGTTATCAAGCCTCTATCAAACGGGGAAATCTCTGTATCATCATGCCAATGCCAGGCATCTATTCCAGTAATCCATGGTAGTTTGAGCCATCGTGGATGAGTATAGGATCATGGGCAAGAAACCTCTCAGATTAAATTACAACCAACAGCTAATTTCTCTGGTTTGATGAAGGAAATCCGTCTCTAAACTGTTTAAAATCCCTATGACATTTCTAAGACAGATTTTTACTCTGATCTAAATCAGTGACACGGCGACATTAACAAACCAAATATGATTGTCTTTGCACAATTTTATTTTATTTTTTAAATGCTATGATGAATTGGCTATGCATTTGAAGCTGATCGAAACTGTGTCAGATACGAATTTAGGCAAAGCAGGTTACAATATATTCACCGCTTAGTCACCCTCCATTTCTCTTTACTACCTGCTTTAGGGTGGAGCTTCTGTCTTCTGACCTCTAACCTAGCCAAGTATATCTTCTACAGATGTAGTCTGTTGAGTCCAGTGTTTCTTCTACAGATGGAGTCTGTTGAGTCCAGTGTTTCTTCTACAGATGGAGTCTGTTGAGTCCAGTGTTTCTTCTACAGATGGAGTCTGTTGAGTCCAGTGTTTCTTCTACAGATGGAGTCTGTTGAGTCCAGTGTATCTTCTACAGATGTAGTCTGTTGAGTCCAGTATATCTTCTACAGATGTAGTCTGAGTCCAGTATATCCTCTACAGATGTAGTCTGTTGAGTCCAGTATATCTTCTACAGATGTAGTCTGTTGAGTCCAGTATATCTTCTACAGATGTAGTCTGAGTCCAGTATATCCTCTACAGATGTAGTCTGTTGAGTCCAGTATATCCTCTACAGATGTAGTCTGTTGAGTCCAGTATATCTTCTACAGATGTAGTCTGTTGAGTCCAGTGTTTCTTCTACAGATGGAGTCTGTTGAGTCCAGTATATCTTCTACAGATGGAGTCTGTTGAGTCCAGTGTTTCTTCTACAGATGTAGTCTGTTGAGTCCAGTATATCCTCTACAGATGTAGTCTGTTGAGTCCAGTGTTTCTTCTACAGATGTAGTCTGTTGAGTCCAGTATATCCTCTACAGATGTAGTCTGTTGAGTCCAGTATATCCTCTACAGATGTAGTCTGTTGAGTCCAGTATATCTTCTACAGATGGAGTCTGTTGAGTCCAGTGTTTCTTCTACAGATGTAGTCTGTTGAGTCCAGTATATCTTCTACAGATGTAGTCTGTTGAGTCCAGTATATCTTCTACAGATGTAGTCTGTTGAGTCCAGTATATCCTCTACAGATGTAGTCTGTTGAGTCCAGTATATCCTCTACAGATGTAGTCTGTTGAGTCCAGTATATCCTCTACAGATGTAGTCTGTTGAGTCCAGTATATCTTCTACAGATGGAGTCTGTTGAGTCCAGTATATCTTCTACAGATGGAGTCTGTTGAGTCCAGTATATCTTCTACAGATGGAGTCTGTTGAGTCCAGTGTTTCTTCTACAGATGTAGTCTGTTGAGTCCAGTATATCTTCTACAGATGTAGTCTGTTGAGTCCAGTATATCTTCTACAGATGTAGTCTGTTGAGTCCAGTATATCCTCTACAGATGTAGTCTGTTGAGTCCAGTATATCCTCTACAGATGTAGTCTGTTGAGTCCAGTATATCCTCTACAGATGTAGTCTGTTGAGTCCAGTATATCTTCTACAGATGTAGTCTGTTGAGTCCAGTGTATCTTCTACAGATGTAGTCTGTTGAGTCCAGTGTTTCTTCTACAGATGTAGTCTGTTGAGTCCAGTATATCTTCTACAGATGTAGTCTGTTGAGTCCAGTGTTTCTTCTACAGATGTAGTCTGTTGAGTCCAGTATATCTTCTACAGATGGAGTCTGTTGAGTCCAGTATATCCTCTACAGATGTAGTCTGTTGAGTCCAGTATATCTTCTACAGATGTAGTCTGTTGAGTCCAGTATATCTTCTACAGATGTAGTCTGTTGAGTCCAGTATATCTTCTACAGATGTAGTCTGTTGAGTCCAGTATATCTTCTACAGATGTAGTCTGTTGAGTCCAGTGTTTCTTCTACAGATGGAGTCTGTTGAGTCCAGTGTATCTTCTACAGATGGAGTCTGTTGAGTCCAGTATATCTTCTACAGATGTAGTCTGTTGAGTCCAGTGTTTCTTCTACAGATGGAGTCTGTTGAGTCCAGTATATCTTCTACAGATGTAGTCTGTTGAGTCCAGTATATCTTCTACAGATGTAGTCTGTTGAGTCCAGTATATCTTCTACAGATGTAGTCTGTTGAGTCCAGTATATCTTCTACAGATGTAGTCTGTTGAGTCCAGTGTTTCTTCTACAGATGGAGTCTGTTGAGTCCAGTGTATCTTCTACAGATGGAGTCTGTTGAGTCCAGTATATCTTCTACAGATGTAGTCTGTTGAGTCCAGTATATCTTCTACAGATGGAGTCTGTTGAGTCCAGTGTTTCTTCTACAGATGTAGTCTGTTGAGTCCAGTATATCCTCTACAGATGTAGTCTGTTGAGTCCAGTATATCCTCTACAGATGTAGTCTGTTGAGTCCAGTATATCTTCTACAGATGTAGTCTGTTGAGTCCAGTATATCTTCTACAGATGTAGTCTGTTGAGTCCAGTGTTTCTTCTACAGATGTAGTCTGTTGAGTCCAGTATATCTTCTACAGATGTAGTCTGTTGAGTCCAGTATATCTTCTACAGATGTAGTCTGTTGAGTCCAGTATATCTTCTACAGATGTAGTCTGTTGAGTCCAGTGTTTCTTCTACAGATGTAGTCTGTTGAGTCCAGTATATCTTCTACAGATGTAGTCTGTTGAGTCCAGTATATCTTCTACAGATGTAGTCTGTTGAGTCCAGTATATCTTCTACAGATGGAGTCTGTTGAGTCCAGTGTTTCTTCTACAGATGTAGTCTGTTGAGTCCAGTATATCCTCTACAGATGTAGTCTGTTGAGTCCAGTATATCTTCTACAGATGGAGTCTGTTGAGTCCAGTATATCTTCTACAGATGTAGTCTGTTGAGTCCAGTATATCTTCTACAGATGGAGTCTGTTGAGTCCAGTATATCTTCTACAGATGGAGTCTGTTGAGTCCAGTATATCTTCTACAGATGTAGTCTGTTGAGTCCAGTATATCCTCTACAGATGTAGTCTGTTGAGTCCAGTATATCCTCTACAGATGTAGTCTGTTGAGTCCAGTATATCCTCTACAGATGTAGTCTGTTGAGTCCAGTATATCTTCTACAGATGTAGTCTGTTGAGTCCAGTATATCTTCTACAGATGTAGTCTGTTGAGTCCAGTATATCCTCTACAGATGTAGTCTGTTGAGTCCAGTATATCCTCTACAGATGTAGTCTGTTGAGTCCAGTATATCTTCTACAGATGTAGTCTGTTGAGTCCAGTATATCCTCTACAGATGGAGTCTGTTGAGTCCAGTATATCTTCTACAGATGTAGTCTGTTGAGTCCAGTATATCCTCTACAGATGTAGTCTGTTGAGTCCAGTATATCCTCTACAGATGTAGTCTGTTGAGTCCAGTATATCCTCTACAGATGTAGTCTGTTGAGTCCAGTATATCCTCTACAGATGTAGTCTGTTGAGTCCAGTATATCTTCTACAGATGTAGTCTGTTGAGTCCAGTATATCTTCTACAGATGTAGTCTGTTGAGTCCTGTGTTTCTTCTACAGATGTAGTCTGTTGAGTCCAGTGTTTCTTCACCCTTCATGTCTGATTCTGTTTCAGTAGATCATTGTCAGTAACCCATTTTTGTTTTTTGTTACTAAAATTACATTTTTGTTGTTGTTGTTGTTGTTGAGATAAATATTTAAACTCCCAATTGAATTTCCATCCGTGAACAGAAACATACAAGTGTTTGGTAAGATGCATCCCAGCATGCTAAGCGCTAAGATACGTTCCAGTGAGGAGGTGTTTTGTGTGCCCAGACTGGAAAACCACTCAGTTCTGCTCTGTTGTCTGATTACCAGAGATGATTAGAGCTGTCTCAAGCAGGAAATTAATCCCACGTTCAGATAGAAATTATCTCCTGTGTTCAGAGAGCACTGGGTATGTCCCCAAATGGAACCATTTTCCCTATTTAGTGCACTACTTTTGACCAAGGCCATGGTCAAAAGTAGTGCACTACATAGGGAATAGGGTGCCACCCCTGGTCAAAAGTAGTGCACTACATAGGGAATAGGGTGGCACCCCTGGTCAAAAGTAGTGCACTACATAGGGAATAGGGTGCCACCCCTGGTCAAAAGTAGTGCACTACATAGGGAATAGGGTGGCACCCCTGGTCAAAAGTAGTGCACTACATAGGGAATAGGGTGCCACCCCTGGTCAAAAGTAGTGCACTACATAGGGAATAGGGTGCGATTTTGAGAGCCCGGTGTTTTGACGTGAGTTCCATGCCAGGTATTTATAAAAGGGAAGGGAACGGTGCACCTGTTCGTGGAGGGAAAAAGGTGATATCAAGAATCCATTTATACTCGAACTAAACAGATTTGGGATATAATTGACATCTGAAACCAGTTTGGCGTTGTGTACTTTCGAAAACGTGTTGGAAATTGCAGTGTTCATTAGCGTGTGTATGAGCAAATGCTTTTGCGTGAGTGTGTGCAAGCATGCATATGTGTGTTTACTGCAAACAAACTGCTTCTTGGTCCTCTGTGTACATCACCAGCCATTTGTAAAGCGTCTCCTGTCTAAATGTCTAACATGGTTGGTACGGTCCTCTGTGTACATCACCAGCCATTTGTAAAGCGTCTCCTGTCTAAATGTCTAACATGGTTGGTACGGTCCTCTGTGTACATCACCAGCCATTTGTAAAGCGTCTCCTGTCTACATGTCTAACATGGTTGGTACGGTCCTCTGTGTACATCACCAGCCATTTGTAAAGCGTCTCCTGTCTAAATGTCTAACATGGTTGGTACGGTCCTCTGTGTACATCACCAGCCATTTGTAAAGCGTCTCCTGTCTAAATGTCTAACATGGTTGGTACGGTCCTCTGTGTACATCACCAGCCATTTGTAAAGCGTCTCCTGTCTAAATGTCTAACATGGTTGGTACGGTCCTCTGTGTACATCACCAGCCATTTGTAAAGCGTCTCCTGTCTACATGTCTAACATGGTTGGTACGGTCCTCTGTGTACATCACCAGCCATTTGTAAAGCGTCTCCTGTCTAAATGTCTAACATGGTTGGTACGGTCCTCTGTGTACATCACCAGCCATTTGTAAAGCGTCTCCTGTCTACATGTCTAACATGGTTGGTACGGTCCTCTGTGTACATCACCAGCCATTTGTAAAGCGTCTCTTGTCTAAATGTCTAACATGGTTGGTACGGTCCTCTGTGTACATCACCAGCCATTTGTAAAGCGTCTCTTGTCTAAATGTCTAACATGGTTGGTACGGTCCTCTGTGTACATCACCAGCCATTTGTAAAGCGTCTCTTGTCTAAATGTCTAACAAGCTGTTAAACGGCTCTGCTTCGGTTTGAGAATGTCACTGTTGTCGTGGGTAGAATGTTCTGTGCATCATTACCGTGTGTAATCTCTACCTCTTTTTCTCTGCAATCTAATGCATCATTGAGGCAGCTTCCAAAAAAGCCTACCCTTATAAATGGCATCCTATATAGTGCACTACTTTAGACCAGAGCCCTATTCCCTATATAGTACACTGCTTTATACCAGAGCCCTATTCCCTATATAGTGCACTACTTTAGACCAGAGCCATATTCCCTATATAGTACACTACTTTTGACGAGAGATCTATGCGGGCCCTGGTCACAAGTAGTGCACTATGATATAGTGCCCTTTGGAACATAGGTATATTATAGGCTTTAGCATATTCATGTTCCTGTTTTCTGTTTCTGTTTTATGATGACTTCATGGTTGCCTCGGGGGGGTTGGCTTGTCAAGCCCCTTTAGACTTCAACTAAAGATGTTCTGGCTCAAACCACAACATAATTCATCCATGTTTACTCCTCAAAACTGTTATTTAGAATGAAAACGTATTTACTATGTCAAATACTTAGAATGAAAACGTATTTACTATGTCAAAAGGTTTAGAATGAAAACGTATTTACTACGTCAAGGCTTTTAGAATGAAAACGTATTTACTACGTCAAGGCTTTTAGAATGAAAACGTATTTACTATGTCAAAAGGTTTAGAATGAAAACGTATTTACTATGTCAAGGCTTTTAGAATGAAAACGACATTAATAAAACCAATGATTTCAGAAGCACCTTCACATTGAGGTGCATTCAGAAAACTGCTGCTTGTTAGTCTCTCTGGATCATTGTCTGCTGAATGACTGAAATGCTTGTGGATCTTTTCCCCTCAGTCTCTCTCCTGGTGGCCACACACACACCCACAGCAACCCACCCACAGCAATCTTTAAGTCATACCACAGTTTCTCAATTGGATTGAGGTCTGGGCTTTGACTAGGCCATTCCAAGACATTTAAATGTTTCCCCTTAAACCACTCGAGTGTTGCTTTAGCAGTATGCTTAGGGTCATTGTCCTGCTGGAAGGTGAACCTCTGTCCCAGTCTCAAATCTCTGGAAGACTGAAACAGGTTTCCCTCAAGAATTTCCCTGTATTTAGCGCAATCCATCATTCCTTCAATTCTGACCAGTTTCCCAGTCCCTGCAGATTAAAAACATCCCCACAGCATGATGCTGCCACCACTATGCTTTACTGTGGTGATGGTGTCCTTCGGGATGATGAGAGGTGTTGGATTTGCACAAGACATAGCGTTTTCTTTGATGGCCAAAAAGCTACATTTTAGTCTCATCTGAGCAGAGTACCTTTTTCCATATGTTTGGGGAGTCTCCCACATGCCTTTTGGCGATCACCAAACATGTTTGCTTATTTTCTTCTGGCCACTCTTCCGTAAAGCCCAGCTCTGTGGAGTGTACGACTTAAAGTGGTCCTATGGACAGATACTCCAATCTCCGCTGTGGAGCTTTTCAGCTCCTTCAGGGTTATCTTTGGTCTCTTTGTTGCCTCTCTGATTAATGCCCTCCTTGCCTGGTCTGTGAGTTTTGATGGAGGGCCCTCTCTTGGCAGGTTTGTTGTGGTGCCATATTCTTTCAATTTCTTTTATAATGGATTTAATGGTGCTCCGTGGGATGTTCAAAGTTTCAGATATTTTTTTATAACCCAACCCTGATCTGTAATTCTCCACAACTTTTTCCCTGATATGTTTGGAGAGCTCCTTGGTCGTCATAGTGCTGCTTGCTTGGTGGTGCCCCTTGCTAGTGGTGTTGCAGACTCTGGGGCCTTTCAGAACAGGTGTATATATACTGAGATCAAGTGACGGATCATGAGACCCTTAGATTGCACACAGGTGGACTTTATTTAACTAATTATGTGACTTCTGAAGGTAATTGGTTACACCAGATCTTATTTAGGAGCTTCATAGTAAAGGGGGTGAATACATATTCACGCACCACTTTTTTTCATTTCATTTCACCAATTTGGACTATTTTGTGTATGTGTCCATTACATGAAACCAAATAAAAATCTATTTAAATGACAAGTTGTAATGCAACAAAATAGGACAAACATCAAGGGTGGTAAATCCTTTTGTAAGTCACACACCAACACCTACCCACACTGTCCCACCCACCCACCTACCCACCCACACACCAACACCTACCCACACTGTCCCACCCACCCACCCACACACCAACACCTACCCACACTGTCCCACCCACCCACCTACCCACCCACCCACACACCAACACCTACCCACACTGTCCCACCCACCCACACACCAACACCTACCCACACTGTCCCACCCACCCACCTACCCACCCACACACCAACACCTACCCACACTGTCCCACCCACCCACCTACATACACACCCACACACACACTAATATCTCTAAGTCACATGGTCTTCAGACGACAGCGAGCCATTATCAAATCAACAGATGCAAAGACAAGGTCTACTGTGGGACATAGAGAACAAACACACACGTAGGACACAGAGGACCTGAGGACTGTAGCTAATTAAAACAAGCTGTAGTGTCTCCACCCTCACACATCACTACCTCTTGTCATGGTCACACAGGTTAATATGAGAGTCCCACCTCTGTTCACTGTATCTTGGAGTTGGTGGTCTGACCTAGCTAAGCTCTTAGCCAGCAGCATACCACCCTGCATACCACTGCTGGCTTGCTTCTGAAGCTAAGCAGGGTTGGTCCTGGTCAGTCCCTGGATGGGAGACCAGGTGCTGCTGGAAGTGGTGTTGGAGGGCCAGTAGGAGGCACTCTTTCCTCTGGTCTAAACAAAGATCCCAATGCCCCAGGGCAGTGATTGGGGACACTGCTCTGTGTAGGGTGCCGTCTTTCGGATGGGACGTTAAACGGGTGTCCTGACTCTCTGAGGTCATTAAAGATCCCATGGCACTTATCGTAAGAGTAGGGGTGTTAACCCCGGTGTCCTGGCTAAATTCCCAATCTGGCCCTCAACCATCACGGTCACCTAATAATCCCCAGTTTACAATTGGCTCATTCATCCCCCTCCTCTCCCCTGTAACTATTCCCCAGGTCGTTGCTGCAAATGAGAACGTGTTCTCAGTCAACTTACCTGGTAAAATAACGGTAAAATAAATAAAATAAATAAAAAATGTCTTGGCGCGAAGAGGTACATTCGGATCATATTAAAGCAACTCGTTTAGCGAGGCCCCAGGTCTGACAGTAGGACAGAGATACACTGTACTGGCAGCCACTCCATCTAAGTGTAAGCCAGTATGATGAATGTCATTCATTTGAACTAGTTCAAATCAAGAGGTCACGGCTACTTGTAGCAGTCAATGCCGTCATCATCTTGTGTGTTGTGTTGGCAACGGCACGTGTCAGGGGACCTGATGCTGTATTACAATTCAATCAAGCCCTCCCCTACCTCCGATACATCAGCCTGGTTTAGAGAGGAGGATGTGGCTCCATCACGCTCTTCATCTACTAGCAGGTGGGTCAGCCTGTCTGTCACTGCTCTGTCTGGGGTCTTCTCACCACCATCATCATCACACTCTTCATCTACTAGCAGGTGGGCCAGTCTGTCTGTCACTGCTCTGTCTGGGGTCTTCTCACCACCATCATCATCACACTCTTCATCTACTAGCAGGTGGGCCAGTCTGTCTGTCACTGCTCTGTCTGGGGTCTTCTCACCACCATCATCATCACACTCTTCATCTACTAGCAGGTGGGTCAGCCTGTCTGTCACTGCTCTGTCTGGGGTCTTCTCACCACCATCATCATCATCACACTCTTCATCTACTAGCAGGTGGGCCAGCCTGTCTGTCACTGCTCTGTCTGGGGTCTTCTCAGCACCATCATCATCACACTCTTCATCAACTAGCTGGTGGGCCAGCCTGTCTGTCACTGCTCTGTCTGGGGTCTTCTCAGCACCATCATCATCACACTCTTCATCAACTAGCTGGTGGGCCAGCCTGTCTGTCACTGCTCTGTCTGGGGTCTTCTCACCACCATCATCATCACACTCTTCATCTACTAGCAGGTGGGCCAGCCTGTCTGTCACTGCTCTGTCTGGGGTCTTCTCACCACCATCATCATCATCACACTCTTCATCTACTAGCAGGTGGGCCAGCCTGTCTGTCACTGCTCTGTCTGGGGTCTTCTCACCACCATCATCATCACACTCTTCATCAACTAGCAGGTGGGCTAGCCTGTCTGTCACTGCTCTGTCTGGGGTCTTCTCACCACCATCATCATCACACTCTTCATCTACTAGCTGGTGGGCCAGTCTGTCTGTCACTGCTCTGTCTGGGGTCTTCTCACCACCATCATCATCACACTCTTCATCTACTAGCAGGTGGGCTAGCCTGTCTGTCACTGCTCTGTCTGGGGTCTTCTCACCACCATCATCATCACACTCTTCATCTACTAGCAGGTGGGCCAGCCTGTCTGTCACTGATCTGTCTGGGGTCTTCTCACCACCATCATCATCACACTCTTCATCTACTAGCTGGTGGGCTAGTCTGTCTGTCACTGCTCTGTCTGGGGTCTTCTAACCACCATCATCATCACACTCTTCATCTACTAGCAGGTGGGCCAGCCTGTCTGTCACTGCTCTGTCTGGGGTCTTCTCACCACCATCATCATCATCACACTCTTCATCTACTAGCAGGTGGGCCAGCCTGTCTGTCACTGCTCTGTCTGGGGTCTTCTCACCACCATCATCATCACACTCTTCATCAACTAGCAGGTGGGCCAGCCTGTCTGTCACTGCTCTTTCTGGGGTCTTCTCAACACCATCATCATCACACTCTTCATCAACTAGCAGGTGGGCCAGTCTGTCTGTCACTGCTCTGTCTGGGGTTTTCTCACCACCATCATCATCACACTCTTCATCAACTAGCAGGTGGGCTAGCCTGTCTGTCACTGCTCTGTCTGGGGTCTTCTCACCACCATCATCATCACACTCTTCATCTACTAGCAGGTGGGCTAGCCTGTCTGTCATTGCTCTGTCTGGGGTCTTCTCACCACCATCATCATCATCACACTCTTCATCTACTAGCAGGTGGGTCAGCCTGTCTGTCACTGCTCTGTCTGGGGTCTTCTCACCGCCATCATCATCATCACACTCTTCATCTACTAGCAGGTGGGCCAGCCTGTCTGTCACTGCTCTGTCTGGGGTCTTCTCACCACCATCATCATCACACTCTTCATCAACTAGCAGGTGGGCTAGCCTGTATGTCACTGCTCTGTCTGGGGTCTTCTCACCACCATCATCATCACACTCTTCATCTACTAGCTGGTGGGCCAGTCTGTCTGTCACTGCTCTGTCTGGGGTCTTCTCACCACCATCATCATCACACTCTTCATCTACTAGCAGGTGGGCCAGCCTGTCTGTCACTGCTCTGTCTGGGGTCTTCTCACCACCATCATCATCACACTCTTCATCTACTAGCAGGTGGGCCAGCCTGTCTGTCACTGCTCTGTCTGGGGTCTTCTCACCACCATCATCATCACACTCTTCATCTACTAGCTGGTGGGCCAGCCTGTCTGTCACTGCTCTGTCTGGGGTCTTCTCACCACCATCATCATCACACTCTTCATCAACTAGCAGGTGGGCCAGTCTGTCTGTCACTGCTCTGTCTGGGGTCTTCTCACCACCATCATCATCACACTCTTCATCTACTAGCTGGTGGGCCAGTCTGTCTGTCACTGCTCTGTCTGGGGTCTTCTCACCACCATCATCATCACACTCTTCATCTACTAGCAGGTGGGCCAGCCTGTCTGTCACTGCTCTGTCTGGGGTCTTCTCACCACCACCATCATCATCACACTCTTCATCTACTAGCTGGTGGGCTAGCCTGTCTGTCACTGCTCTGTCTGGGGTCTTCTCACCGCCATCATCATCATCACACTCTTCATCTACTAGCAGGTGGGCCAGTCTGTCTGTCACTGCTCTGTCTGGGGTCTTCTAACCACCATCATCATCACACTCTTCATCTACTAGCAGGTGGGCCAGCCTGTCTGTCACTGCTCTGTCTGGGGTCTTCTCACCACCATCATCATCATCACACTCTTCATCTACTAGCAGGTGGGCCAGCCTGTCTGTCACTGCTCTGTCTGGGTTCTTCTCACCACCATCATCATCACACTCTTCATCAACTAGCAGGTGGGCCAGTCTGTCTGTCACTGCTCTGTCTGGGGTCTTCTCACCGCCATCATCATCACACTCTTCATCTACTAGCAGGTGGGCTAGCCTGTCTGTCACTGCTCTGTCTGGGGTCTTCTCACCGCCATCATCATCATCACACTCTTCATCTACTAGCAGGTGGGCCAGCCTGTCTGTCACTGCTCTGTCTGGGGTCTTCTCACCACCATCATCATCACACTCTTCATCTACTAGCTGGTGGGCCAGTCTGTCTGTCACTGCTCTGTCTGGGGTCTTCTCACCACCATCATCATCACACTCTTCATCAACTAGCAGGTGGGCTAGCCTGTCTGTCACTCCTCTGTCTGGGGTCTTCTCACCACCATCATCATCACACTCTTCATCTATTAGCAGGTGGGCCAGCCTGTCTGTCACTGCTCTGTCTGGGGTCTTCTCACCATCATCATATGTGAATATACCGCACTTTAGTCCACGATTTCTCTCTCTATTCTCTCTCTCTCTCTCTCTCAATTCAATTTCAATTCAAAGGGCTTTATTGGCATGGGAAACATATGTTAACATTGCCAAGCAAGTGAAATAGATAATAAACAAAAGGGAAATAAACATTACGCTCTCTCTCTCTCTCGTTCTCTCTCTCTCCCTCTCTGTTGTGCCTGGTGGGCCTATCTGTCAGACATCACCGTAATCTAATAGGAGGCTGTCAGAAGCTCTGAGCATCAAATATCAAACAGACACAGGGAAGTACTGCTCTGCACTGGCCCGGGGGAAGACTGGGGAGGACAGAGGAGGACAGGGAGGGACAGGGGAAGACAGGGGAGCAGGGGAGGACAGGGGAGGACAGAGGAGGACAGGGGATAATAAGGGATGACAGGGGATGAAAGGGGAGGGACAGGGGAGGACAGAGGAGGACAGGGAGGGACAGGGGAGGACAGGGGAGGACAGGGAGGGACAGGGGAGGACAGGGGAGGACAGGGGATGAAAGGGGTGGACAGGGGATGACAGGGGATGAAAGGGGGGGACAGGGGAGGACAGGGGATGACGGGGGGGACAGGGGAGGACGGGAGGACAGGGGAGGACAGGGGATGACAGGGGATGATAGGGGAAGACTGGGTTATACAGTGGAAGACAGAGGAGGACAGAGGAGGACAGGGAGGGACAGGGGAGGACAGGGAGGGACAAGGGGGGACAGGGGATGACAGGGGATGAAAGGGGAGGGACAGGGGAGGACAGAGGAGGACAGGGAGGGACAGGAGAGGACAGAGGAGGACAGGGAGGGACAGGGGAGGACAGGGGATGAAAGGGGTGGACAGGGGATGACAGGGGGGGACAGGGGAGGACAGGGGATGACAGGGGGGGACAGGGGAGGACGGGAGGACAGGGGATGACAGGGGAGGACGGGAGGATAGGGGGGACAGGGGATGATAGGGGAGGACAGGGGAGGACAGGGGGGGACAGGGGAGGACGGGAGGCCAGGGGATGACAGGGGATGGTAGGGGATGACAGGGGATGAAAGGGGATGGCTGGCAAGGGGTTATCCCTAGTCAGAGGTGGAACTCTGCGGCTGGAGACGGAAATCAATGAGCCGTCCCCACCGTTCCAGCCCAGAGGACCCCAGCTCCACTCAAAACCCAGCTCTGCCTGCAGACGTGCTACTCAGGCCCTAGTACCAATCAGACCCCAGCTCTGCCTGCAGACATGCTACTCAGGCCCTAGTACCAATCAGACCCCAGCTCTGGCTGCAGACGTGCTACTCAGGCCCTAGTACCAATCAGACCCCAGCTCTGCCTGCAGACATGCTACTCAGGCCCTAGTACCAATCAGACCTCAGCTCTGCCTGCAGACGTGCTACTCAGGCCCTAGTACCAATCAGACCCCAGCTCTGCCGGCAGACATGCTACTCAGGCCCTAGTACCAATCAGACCCCAGCTCTGCCTGCAGGCGTGCTACTCAGGCCCTAGTACCAATCAGACCCCAGCTCTGCCTGCAGACGTGCTACTCAGGCCCTAGTACCAATCAGACCCCAGCTCTGTCTGCAGACGTGTTACTCAGGCCCTAGTACCAATCAGACCTCAGCTCTGCCTGCAGACGTGCTACTCAGGCCCTAGTACCAATCAGACCCCAGCTCTGCCTGCAGACGTGCTACTCAGGCCCTAGTACCAATCAGACAGGCACAGAGACATCAGAGTGGGCATCTATCCAGCAAAGCAGAGGGACCGACAGGAGATTGGAATGTAACAGGTACAAACTCTACAGAAGTGTTTTCAACTCCAGTCCTCCAGTACCCCCAACAGCCCAACTCCAGTCCTCCAGTACCCCCAACAGCCCAACTCCGGTCCTCCAGTACCCCCAACAGCCCAACTCCAGTCCTCCAGTACCCCCAACAGCCCAACTCCAGTCCTCCAGTACCCCCAACAGCCCAACTCCGGTCCTCCAGTACCCCCAACAGCCCAACTCCAGTCCTCCAGTACCCCCAACAGCCCAACTCCAGTCCTCCAGTACCCCCAACGGCCCAACTCCTGTCCCCCCAACAGCCCAACTTCAGGCCTCCAGTACCCCCAACAGCCCAACTCCAGTCCTCCAGGACCCCCAACAGCCCAACTCCAGTCCTCCAGTACCCCCAACAGCCCAACTCCAATCCTCCAGTACCCCCAACAGCCCAACTCCAGTCCTCCAGGACCCCCAACAGCCCAACTCCAGTCCTCCAGTACCCCCAACAGCCCAACTCCAATCCTCCAGTACCCCCAACAGCCCAACTCCAGTCCTCCAGTACCCCCAACAGCCCAACTCCAATCCTCCAGTACCCCCAACAGCCCAACTCCAATCCTCCAGTACCCCCAACGGCCCAACTCCTGTCCCCCCAACAGCCCAACTCCAATCCTCCAGTACCCCTAACGGCCCAACTCCTGTCCCCCCAACAGCCCAACTCCAGTCCTCCAGTACCCCCAACAGCCCAACTCCAATCCTCCAGTACCCCCAACAGCCCAACTCCAGTCCTCCAGTACCCCCAACAGCCCAACTCCAATCCTCCAGTACCCCCAACAGCCCAACTCCAGTCCTCCAGTACCCCCAACAGCCCAACTCCAATCCTCCACTACCCCCAACAGCCCAACTCCAGTCCTCCAGTCCCCCAACAGCCCAACTCCAGTCCTCCAGTACCCCCAACAGTCCAACTCCAGTACTCCAGTACCCCCAACAGTCCAACTCCAGTCCTCCAACAGCCCAACTCCAGTCCTCCAACAGCCCAACTCCCGTGTTTCCCAACTTCGGTCCTCCAGTACCCCCAGCAAAAAAATTATTATATAAAAGGAAATAGTAACACAATAAAGTAAGGAGATTATATTCAGTACCGGTACCGAGTCAATGTGGAGGAGTTATGAGGTAGTAAGGAGTCTATATTCAGTACCGGTACCGAGTCAATGTGGAGGAGTTATGAGGTAGTAAGGAGTCTATATTCAGTACCGGTACCGAGTCAATGTGGAGGAGTTATGAGGTAGTAAGGAGTCTATATTCAGTACCGGTACCGAGTCAATGTGGAGGAGTTATGAGGTAGTAAGGAGTCTATATTCAGTACCGGTACCGAGTCAATGTGGAGGAGTTATGAGGTAGTAAGGAGTCTATATTCAGTACCGGTACCGAGTCAATGTGGAGGAGTTATGAGGTAGTAAGGAGTCTATATTCAGTACCGGTACCGAGTCAATGTGGAGGAGTTATGAGGTAGTAAGGAGACTATATTCAGTACCGGTACCGAGTCAATGTGGAGGAGTTATGAGGTAGTAAGGAGACTATATTCAGTACCGGTACCGAGTCAATGTGGAGGAGTTATGAGGTAGTAAGGAGTCTATATTCAGTACCGGTACCGAGTCAATGTGGAGGAGTTATGAGGTAGTAAGGAGTCTATATTCAGTACCGGTACCGAGTCAATGTGGAGGAGTTATGAGGTAGTAAGGAGTCTATATTCAGTACCGGTACCGAGTCAATGTGGAGGAGTTATGAGGTAGTAAGGAGTCTATATTCAGTACCGGTACCGAGTCAATGTGGAGGAGTTATGAGGTAGTAAGGAGTCTATATTCAGTACCGGTACCGAGTCAATGTGGAGGAGTTATGAGGTAGTAAGGAGTCTATATTCAGTACCGGTACCGAGTCAATGTGGAGGAGTTATGAGGTAGTAAGGAGTCTATATTCAGTACCGGTACCGAGTCAATGTGGAGGAGTTATGAGGTAGTAAGGAGTCTATATTCAGTACCGGTACCGAGTCAATGTGGAGGAGTTATGAGGTAGTAAGGAGTCTATATTCAGTACCGGTACCGAGTCAATGTGGAGGAGTTATGAGGTAGTAAGGAGACTATATTCAGTACCGGTACCGAGTCAATGTGGAGGAGTTATGAGGTAGTAAGGAGACTATATTCAGTACCGGTACCGAGTCAATGTGGAGGAGTTATGAGGTAGTAAGGAGACTATATTCAGTACCGGTACCGAGTCAATGTGGAGGAGTTATGAGGTAGTAAGGAGTCTATATTCAGTACCGGTACCGAGTCAATGTGGAGGAGTTATGAGGTAGTAAGGAGACTATATTCAGTACCGGTACCGAGTCAATGTGGAGGAGTTATGAGGTAGTAAGGAGACTATATTCAGTACCGGTACCGAGTCAATGTGGAGGAGTTATGAGGTAGTAAGGAGTCTATATTCAGTACCGGTACCGAGTCACTGTGGAGGAGTTATGAGGTAGTAAGGAGACTATATTCAGTACCGGTACCGAGTCAATGTGGAGGAGTTATGAGGTAGTAAGGAGACTATATTCAGTACCGGTACCGAGTCAATGTGGAGGAGTTATGAGGTAGTAAGGAGACTATATTCAGTACCGGTACCGAGTCAATGTGGAGGAGTTATGAGGTAGTAAGGAGTCTATATTCAGTACCGGTACCGAGTCAATGTGGAGGAGTTATGAGGTAGTAAGGAGTCTATATTCAGTACCGGTACCGAGTCAATGTGGAGGAGTTATGAGGTAGTAAGGAGTCTATATTCAGTACCGGTACCGAGTCAATGTGGAGGAGTTATGAGGTAGTAAGGAGTCTATATTCAGTACCGGTACCGAGTCAATGTGGAGGAGTTATGAGGTAGTAAGGAGTCTATATTCAGTACCGGTACCGAGTCAATGTGGAGGAGTTATGAGGTAGTAAGGAGTCTATATTCAGTACCGGTACCGAGTCAATGTGGAGGAGTTATGAGGTAGTAAGGAGTCTATATTCAGTACCGGTACCGAGTCAATGTGGAGGAGTTATGAGGTAGTAAGGAGTCTATATTCAGTACCGGTACCGAGTCAATGTGGAGGAGTTATGAGGTAGTAAGGAGACTATATTCAGTACCGGTCTTATATAGTAGACCTAACAATACTTAGTCATAAATGTGATATTTCAGTTTATTTTTTATTTTTATACATTTGCATAAAAATCTATAGCTGATTTTTGCTTTGTCATTATGAGGTATTGTGTGTAAATTGATGAGGGAAAACACTATTTAATCAATTTTTAGGATAGGGCTGTAACGTAACAAAATGTGGAAAAAGTCAAAGGGGTCTGAATACTTTCTGAATGCACTGTACGTCACGATGTAATTAAATGTCTTGTTTGGAGACTTTTTGATGTGAGACAACAATTTACACCACTTCTGTAGAAATCACCCATACATGACGTTGTACTGAATTAATATTCCTCTCCATAATCTTTGATCGAAGGTTAACTAGGCCCATAGCACACCTTTCCTCCTCGCCGCCGCTCTGACTAGGTAAGGTTACCCACTCGTAGCCTACTGTTAAGTCCCTTTCCGGTAAAGATCTCAGACGAAAGACTCATTACCGTACGTGACTAGTACAATGATGACTAAAAGTAGCTTAGTAGTTAAGGGGTGGTGGGGGTGAGGCGGAGGGAGGCCTCTCTGCCTGCCCTGACTCGCCGCAGTGTTCCACTAATCTTGTACATGCGTGCAGAAGTTACAAATGCAATTATGGAAAGACTGGCTGATTCTGTCTGAGGCCACAAGGTTATCATTGTCTTTGTTTAGTGCAGCCATTCTCCCAGCTGCATTTGAGTGGCTGGATGCCGGGTGAATTTACTTTTATTCCCATAATTATTATTATTATTTGTCCTGAGCGTGTCCAGAGAGGGATTGCATCAGTCCGTGTTAATTTAGCATTCTCTTTTTCTCTCTTGCTCTCGATCGGCGTGGAACGATTTCGATGTCTGCGGAGGCTTTACAGTCACCTGTTTCACTACTCTCTCGCTAATCTCATCGTCTCATTTTCTCTCCACGTTCCCCCTGATTATATTACCACCTCTCAACACACACACAGACACACACACACACACACACACACACACACACACACACACACACACACACACACACACACACACACACACACACACACACACACACACACACACACACACACACACACACTTTTTTTTACCCCCTTTCTCTTCAACACAAGAATAGACTGATATCAAATGTACGTGAGCGACAAGCGATCGCCACCGCTTAAGTTTTTCACCGTCCTTCATTCAGTCACTTTTGTTTGATATTTACCGTCTAATAACCCTTTCAAATAAACACTAAACCAAACCTCTCATTGGGATACATTATGATGAATGTTTAGAGAGAACCTCACAGACACTCTGTAATTTACCCATGAGGCTGTTGGATGAACTGTGATGTACTGAAAGGGTCTGTTATTGGATGATGGGCGAGTGTGTGTGTGTGTGTGTGTGTGTGTGTGTGTGTGTGTGTGTGTGTGTGTGTGTGTGTGTGTGTGTGTGTGTGTGTGTGTGTGTGTGTGTGTGTGTGTGTGTGTGTGTGTGTGTGTGTGTGTGTGTGTGTGTGTGTGTGTGTGTGTGTGTGTGTGTGTGTGTGTGTGTGTGTGTGTGTGTGTGTGTGTGTGTGTGAGAGACGCTGAGGTGTTCAACACCATTTTGAAACCTGTTGGTCTTTCTACAGAACAGAGGACTCATCTCCCTCCCCTTCCTCCCCTCCCCTTCCTCCCCTCCCCTTTCGCCCCTCCCCTGTCTCCCTAGGTATTGACCAGGCCTGTATTCTCTATCTGAACCTGTAGGTATTGACCAGGGCCTGTATTCTCCATCTGAACCTGTAGGTATTGACCAGGGCCTGTATTCTACATCTGAACCTGTAGATATTGACCAGGGCCTGTATTCTCCATCTGAACCTGTAGGTATTGACCAGGGCCTGTATTCTCCATCTGAACCTGTAGGTATTGACCAGGGCCTGTATTCTCCATCTGAACCTGTAGGTATTGACCAGGGCCTGTATTCTCCATCTGAACCTGTAGATATTGACCAGGGCCTGTATTCTCCATCTGAACCTGTAGGTATTGACCAGGGCCTGTATTCTCCATCTGAACCTGTAGGTATTGACCAGGGCCTGTATTCTCCATCTGAACCTGTAGGTATTGACCAGGGCCTGTATTCTCCATCTGAACCTGTAGATATTGACCAGGGCCTGTATTCTCCATCTGAACCTGTAGGTATTGACCAGGGCCTGTATTCTCCATCTGAACCTGTAGGTATTGACCAGGGCCTGTATTCTCCATCTGAACCTGTAGGTATTGACCAGGGCCTGTATTCTCCATCTGAACCTGTATGTATTGAGCAGGGCCTGTATTCTCCATCTGAACCTGTAGGTATTGACCAGGGCCTGTATTCTCCATCTGAACCTGTAGGTATTGACCAGGGCCTGTATTCTCCATCTGAACCTGTAGGTATTGACCAGGGCCTGTATTCTCCATCTGAACCTGTAGGTATTGACCAGGGCCTGTATTCTCCATCTGAACCTGTAGGTATTGACAAGGGCCTGTATTCTCCATCTGAACCTGTAGGTATTGACCAGGGCCTGTATTCTCCATCTGAACCTGTAGGTATTGACCAGGGCCTGTATTCTCCATCTGAACCTGTAGGTATTGACCAGGGCCTGTATTCTCCATCTGAACCTGTAGGTATTGACCAGGGCCTGTATTCTCCATCTGAACCTGTAGATATTGACCAGGGCCTGTATTCTCCATCTGAACCTGTAGGTATTGACCAGGGCCTGTATTCTCCATCTGAACCTGTAGGTATTGACCAGGGCCTGTATTCTCCATCTGAACCTGTAGATATTGACCAGGGCCTGTATTCTCCATCTGAACCTGTAGGTATTGACCAGGGCCTGTATTCTCCATCTGAACCTGTAGGTATTGACCAGGGCCTGTATTCTCCATTTGAACCTGTAGGTATTGACCAGGGCCTGTATTCTCCATCTGAACCTGTAGGTATTGACCAGGGCCTGTATTCTCCATCTGAACCTGTAGGTATTGACCAGGGCCTGTATTCTCCATCTGAACCTGTAGATATTGACCAGGGCCTGTATTCTCCATTTGAACCTGTAGGTATTGACCAGGGCCTGTATTCTACATCTGAACCTGTAGGTATTGACCAGGGCCTGTATTCTCCATCTGAACCTGTAGGTATTGAGCAGGCCTGTATTCTCCATCTGAACCTGTAGATATTGACCAGGGCCTGTATTCTCCATCTGAACCTGTCGATATTGACCAGGGCCTGTATTCTCCATCTGAACCTGTAGGTATTGACCAGGGCCTGTATTCTCCATTTGAACCTGTAGGTATTGACCAGGGCCTGTATTCTCCATCTGAACCTGTAAGTATTGACCAGGGCCTGTATTCTCCATCTGAACCTGTAGGTATTGACCCGGGCCTGTATTCTCCAGACAGACAGCCAGCCAGCCAGCCAGCCAGCCAGCCAGCCAGACAGACAGACAGACAGACAAACAGACAGACAGACAGACAGACAGACAGACAGACAGACAGACAGACAGACAGACAGACAGACAGACAGACAGACAGACAGACAGACAGACAGACAGACAGACAGACAGACAGACAGACAGACAGACAGACAGACAGACAGACAGACAGACAGACAGACAGACAGACAGACAAGGGTCTTTAATTAGATGTTGTGCTCTTGGTTAGTGAATTAATGGGTGAGCGAGGACGAGCGGTGTCTGCTAAACAGATGTGATTGACAGAGATTATCCTGCTAGTACATCTGCATGTCTGGAGCCCTATTCAACCACATACAAATATATGCCAACTAGGCACTGTATACACTGCTAACCCAGCTGAAATTATATCTGGATATCGATATTACAATCACAAAACAATACAAAACACAAATATGTTTTGAGCAATGGATAATGATGCATTCGAACATAAAGCAAAAAATATTCACTGACATACAGGATTATAATATTGGATTATTTTGTATTAAGCATCCAATTAAATAGTCATTTATTTATATTTATTTTTGATAATAGCAACATTTGGAGAAGCAATGCTTCCTGTTGCATGCTCTAGAATCTGAATCAGAATGACCTTTATTCGTCCAAGACGTTAGCATGTACAGGAATTTCACTCTGAGAAACGGTGCTGCCAGAATAACCAAAATACAGACAATAAACAGGATATGTTTTTTATTTAACCTTAATTTAACTAGGAAAATCAGTTAAGAACAAATTCTAATTTACGATGACGCCCTAACCGGCCAAACCCGGACGACGCTGAGCCAATTGTGCGCCGACCTATGGGACTCCCAATCACGTCCGTTTGTGATACAGCCTGGAATCGAACCAGAGTCTGTAGTGACGCTTCTAGCACTAAGATACAGTGCCTTAGACAACTGTGCCAAGCTAAGCACTATAAGCTTCACTATAAACACTAAACGAAGAACTACAGGACAGGATAGATAGAGGACTTCAGTCACTCTGCACTGATCTGGGCTTTGCCAGGGGATAGATACAGGACTTCAGTCACCCTGCACTGATCTGGGCTTTGCCAGGGGATAGATACAGGACTTCAGTCACCCTGCACTGATCTGGGCTTTGCCAGGGGACAGATACAGGACTTCAGTCACCCTGCACTGATCTGGGCTTTGCCAGGGGATAGATAGAGGACTTCAGTCACTCTGCACTGATCTGGGCTTTGCCAGGGGACAGATACAGGACTTCAGTCACCCTGCACTGATCTGGGCTTTGCCAGGGGACAGATACAGGACTTCAGTCACTCTGCACTGATCTGGGCTTTGCCAGGGGATAGATAGAGGACTTCAGTCACTCTGCACTGATCTGGGCTTTGCCAGGGGATAGATAGAGGACTTCAGTCACTCTGCACTGATCTGGGCTTTGCCAGGGCATAGATACAGGACTTCAGTCACCCTGCACTGATCTGAGCTTTGCCAGGGGATAGATACAGGACTTCAGTCACCCTGCACTGATCTGGGCTTTGCCAGGGGACAGATACAGGACTTCAGTCACCCTGCACTGATCTGGGCTTTGCCAGGGGACAGATACAGGACTTCAGTCACCCTGCACTGATCTGGGCTTTGCCAGGGGATAGATACAGGACTTCAGTCACCCTGCACTGATCTGGGCTTTGACAGGTAATAGATAGAGGACTTCAGTCACCCTGCACTGATCTGGGCTTTGCCAGGGGATAGATACAGGACTTCAGTCACCCTGCACTGATCTGGGCTTTGCCAGGGGACAGATACAGGACTTCAGTCACCCTGCACTGATCTGGGCTTTGACGGGGGATAGATACAGGACTTCAGTCACCCTGCACTGATCTGGGCTTTGCCAGGGGACAGATACAGGACTTCAGTCACCCTGCACTGATCTGGGCTTTGCCAGGGGACAGATACAGGACTTCAGTCACCCTGCACTGATCTGGGCTTTGCCAGGGGACAGATACAGGACTTCAGTCACCCTGCACTGATCTGGGCATTGCCAGGGGACAGATACAGGACTTCAGTCACCCTGCACTGATCTGGGCTTTGCCAGGGGACAGATACAGGACTTCAGTCACCCTGCACTGATCTGGGCTTTGACAGGGGATAGATACAGGACTTCAGTCACCCTGCACTGATCTGGGCTTTGCCAGGGGACAGATACAGGACTTCAGTCACCCTGCACTGATCTGGGCTTTGCCAGGGGATAGATACAGGACTTCAGTCACCCTGCACTGATCTGGGCTTTGCCAGGGGATAGATACAGGACTTCAGTCACTCTGCACTGATCTGGGCTTTGCCAGGGGATAGATACAGGACTTCAGTCACCCTGCACTGATCTGGGCTTTGCCAGGGGATAGATACAGGACTTCAGTCACTCTGCACTGATCTGTGCTTTGCCAGGGGATAGATACAGGACTTCAGTCACCCTGCACTGATCTGGGCTTTGCCAGGGGACAGATACAGGACTTCAGTCACCCTGCACTGATCTGGGCTTTGCCAGGGGATAGATACAGGACTTCAGTCACCCTGCACTGATCTGGGCTTTGCCAGGGGATAGATACAGGACTTCAGTCACCCTGCACTGATCTGGGCTTTGCCAGGGGATAGATACAGGACTTCAGTCACCCTGCACTGATCTGGGCTTTGCCAGGGGATAGATACAGGACTTCAGTCACCCTGCACTGATCTGGGCTTTGCCAGGGGATAGATACAGGACTTCAGTCACTCTGCACTGATCTGGGCTTTGCCAGGGGATAGATACAGGACTTCAGTCACCCTGCACTGATCTGGGCTTTGCCAGGGGATAGATACAGGACTTCAGTCACCCTGCACTGATCTGGGCTTTGCCAGGGGATAGATACAGGACTTCAGTCACCCTGCACTGATCTGGGCTTTGCCAGGGGATAGATACAGGACTTCAGTCACCCTGCACTGATCTGGGCTTTGCCAGGGGATAGATAGAGGACTTCAGTCACCCTGCACTGATCTGGGCTTTGACAGGGGATAGATACAGGACTTCAGTCACCCTGCACTGATCTGGGCTTTGCCAGGGGATAGATACAGGACTTCAGTCACCCTGCACTGATCTGGGCTTTGCCAGGGGACAGATACAGGACTTCAGTCACCCTGCACTGATCTGGGCTTTGACAGGGGACAGATACAGGACTTCAGTCACCCTGCACTGATCTGAGCTTTGACGGGGGATAGATACAGGACTTCAGTCACTCTGCACTGATCTGGGCTTTGACAGGGGATAGATACAGGACTTCAGTCACCCTGCACTTATCTGGGCTTTGCCAGGGGATAGATACAGGACTTCAGTCACCCTGCATTGACCTGGGATTTAACAGGGGACAGATACAGGACTTCAGTCACCCTGCACTGATCTGGGCTTTGCCAGGGGACAGATACAGGACTTCAGTCACCCTGCATTGATCTGGGATTTGACAGGGGACAGATACAGGAGGGCTCTAGAGTGGAGTTGCTGCCTTGTTATCCCTGTCTATGTGCTGGGATGTAAGTCATGATAAATGGTCATTACACAGTAACAACCTAAGAATGACTTGTTGTTTTGGGGGGGTTTTCAAGCTTCAGGCCCTCTAGGCACCATTTGGTACCAGCCTGGTAGCTACACTACAAATGAACTAATATCAGGTGTAATAACGAGCAGCCATTTTGAAATTTGAAATGCATGGGATATTTCAGGCGTGGTAAGTGTGATTGAAGTAGATGCTGCAAGTGCAGTGAGATATCACCATTAGGATGTATAAGGCCGTGGCATGCATCTCACGGTAGAGTCCAGCTAGAGCACCAATCTGCTAAGAATGACACGTGAGGACACTGGGAGGTCGTTGCTGAGTTTAAAACCTCCTCACCACACTCGCGTGTGACTATACCACCCTTTTAGCGATCTCTCTCTCTCTCTCTCTCTCTCTCTCTCTCTCTCTCTCTCTCTCTCTCTCTCTCTCTCTCTCTCTCTCTCTCTCTCTCTCTCTCTCTCTCTCTCTCCCTCTCTCTCTCTCTCTCTCTCTCTGTCTCTGTCTCTCTCTCTCTCGATCTCTGTCTCTCTCTCTCTCGATCTCTGTCCCTCTCTCTCTATCTCTCTATCTCTCAGCCTCCCCTCTGCTGCTATCCAATCGACCAAAACACATGAAACATTAAAACACCAAACCTGTCATCTGGACAGAAAAACACAAAGAAGTATAATACATCATTTATACACACCCATACAGTAATTGTCTTTTCATAAATAGTGCTGCATTTCTGCATGGCTTCCCCTGTCCCCATCCTCGTCTCTCCTTCTGTGTGTGTCTGTGTGTCTGTGTGTGTGTGTGTGTGTGTGTGTGTGTGTGTGTGTGTGTGTGTGTGTGTGTGTGTGTGTGTGTGTGCGTGCGTGCGTGCGTGCGTGCGTGCGTGCGTGCGTGCGTGCGTGCGTGCGTGCGTGCGTGCGTGCGCCACTCGATGGCTGCCCTTGGGAATTAACCAGCGGTTTAGATTGTATCCCCAGCTCTCTACGAGTCCCAGGGGAGGAGGAGCAACGAGAGCTGGGGAAGAGGCCTACCCCCCCATACACTGCTGTGAGCTGTAAGCCTCGGGCACATCTCTCCCTCACCATTTCATTACACACACCTCCTCGGGGTGCATCCATAATGGAACCCTATTCCCTATACAGTGCACTTACAGTGTATTGCTAACCATAGGGTACTGGTCAAAAGGTGGTGCACTATATAGCGAATATATTTTGCAATTTGGGATGCTGTCCAACCAGACAATACACAACCTGTCTGGGATGTCATGCAGACGTCGCTGCTTTCATCACCTGACCATGTTGGTGACTAGTCAATCACCTGACCGTGTTGTTGGTGACTAGTCAATCACCTGACCGTGTTGTTGGTGACTAGTCAATCCCCTGACCGTGTTGTTGGTGACTAGTCAATCACCTGACCGTGTTGTTGGTGACTAGTCAATCACCTGACCGTGTTGTTGGTGACTAGTCAATCACCTGACCGTGTTGTTGGTGACTAGTCAATCACCTGACCATGTTGTTGGTGACTAGTCAATCACCTGACCGTGTTGTTGGTGACTAGTCAATCACCTGACCGTGTTGTTGGTGACTAGTCAATCACCTGACCGTGTTGGTGACTAGTCAATCACCTGACCATGTTGTTGGTGACTAGTCAATCACCTGACCATGTTGTTGGTGACTAGTCAATCACCTGACCGTGTTGTTGGTGACTAGTCAATCACCTGACCGTGTTGGTGACTAGTCAATCACCTGACCGTGTTGGTGACTAGCCAATCACCTGACCGTGTTGTTGGTGACTAGTCAATCACCTGACCGTGTTGTTGGTGACTAGTCAATCACCTGACCGTGTTGGTGACTAGTCAATCACCTGACCGTGTTGTTGGTGACTAGTCAATCACCTGACCGTGTTGTTGATGACTAGTCAATCACCTGACCTTGTTGTTGGTGACTAGTCAATCACCTGACCGTGTTGTTGGTGACTAGTCAATCACCTGACCGTGTTGTTGGTGACTAGTCAATCACCTGACCGTGTTGTTGGTGACTAGTCAATCACCTGACCGTGTTGTTGGTGACTAGTCAATCACCTGACCGTGTTGTTGGTGACTAGTCAATCACCTGACCATGTTGGTGACTAGTCAATCACCTGACCGTGTTGTTGGTGACTAGTCAATCACCTGACCGTGTTGTTGGTGACTAGTCAATCACCTGACCGTGTTGTTGGTGACTAGTCAATCACCTGACCATGTTGGTGACTAGTCAATCACCTGACCGTGTTGTTGGTGACTAGTCAATCACCTGACCGTGTTGTTGGTGACTAGTCAATCACCTGACCGTGTTGTTGGTGACTAGTCAATCACCTGACCGTGTTGTTGGTGACCGTGTTGTTGGTGACTAGTCAATCACCTGACCGTGTTGTTGGTGACTAGTCAATCACCTGACCGTGTTGTTGGTGACTAGTCAATCACCTGACCGTGTTGGTGACTAGTCAATCACCTGACCGTGTTGGTGACTAGTCAATCACCTGACCGTGTTGGTGACTAGTCAATCACCTGACCGTGTTGGTGACTAGTCAATCACCTGACCGTGTTGTTGGTGACTAGTCAATCACCTGACCGTGTTGTTGGTGACTAGTCAATCACCTGACCGTGTTGGTGACTAGTCAATCACCTGACCGTGTTGGTGACTAGTCAATCACCTGACCGTGTTGTTGGTGACTAGTCAATCACCTGACCATGTTGTTGGTGACTAGTCAATCACCTGACCGTGTTGTTGGTGACTAGTCAATCACCTGACCGTGTTGTTGGTGACTAGTCAATCACCTGACCATGTTGGTGACTAGTCAATCACCTGACCGTGTTGTTGGTGACTAGTCAATCACCTGACCGTGTTGGTGACTAGTCAATCACCTGACCGTGTTGTTGGTGACTAGTCAATCACCTGACCGTGTTGTTGGTGACTAGTCAATCACCTGACCGTGTTGGTGACTAGTCAATCACCTGACCGTGTTGGTGACTAGTCAATCACCTGACCGTGTTGTTGGTGACTAGTCAATCACCTGACCATGTTGTTGGTGACTAGTCAATCACCTGACCATGTTGTTGGTGACTAGTCAATCACCTGACCGTGTTGTTGGTGACTAGTCAATCACCTGACCGTGTTGTTGGTGACTAGTCAATCACCTGACCGTGTTGGTGACTAGTCAATCACCTGACCATGTTGGTGACTAGTCAATCACCTGACCGTGTTGTTGGTGACTAGTCAATCACCTGACCGTGTTGTTGGTGACTAGTCAATCACCTGACCATGTTGGAGACTAGTCAATCACCTGACCGTGTTGTTGGTGACTAGACAATCACCTGACCGTGTTGTTGGTGACTAGTCAATCACCTGACCGTGTTGGTGACTAGTCAATCACCTGACCGTGTTGGTGACTAGTCAATCACCTGACCGTGTTGTTGGTGACTAGTCAATCACCTGACCATGTTGTTGGTGACTAGTCAATCACCTGACCATGTTGTTGGTGACTAGTCAATCACCTGACCGTGTTGTTGGTGACTAGTCAATCACCTGACCGTGTTGTTGGTGACTAGTCAATCACCTGACCGTGTTGGTGACTAGTCAATCACCTGACCATGTTGGTGACTAGTCAATCACCTGACCGTGTTGTTGGTGACTAGTCAATCACCTGACCGTGTTGTTGGTGACTAGTCAATCACCTGACCATGTTGGTGACTAGTCAATCACCTGACCGTGTTGTTGGTGACTAGTCAATCACCTGACCGTGTTGGTGACTAGTCAATCACCTGACCGTGTTGTTGGTGACTAGTCAATCACCTGACCGTGTTGTTGGTGACTAGTCAATCACCTGACCGTGTTGTTGGTGACTAGTCAATCACCTGACCATGTTGTTGGTGACTAGTCAATCACCTGACCGTGTTGGTGACTAGTCAATCACCTGACCGTGTTGGTGACTAGTCAATCACCTGACCGTGTTGTTGGTGACTAGTCAATCACCTGACCGTGTTGTTGGTGACTAGTCAATCACCTGACCGTGTTGTTGGTGACTAGCCAATCACCTGACCGTGTTGGTGACTAGTCAATCACCTGACCGTGTTGGTGACTAGTCAATCACCTGACCGTGTTGTTGGTGACTAGTCAATCACCTGACCGTGTTGTTGGTGACTAGTCAATCACCTGACCGTGTTGGTGACTAGCCAATCACCTGACCGTGTTGTTGGTGACTAGTCAATCACCTGACCGTGTTGGTGACTAGTCAATCACCTGACCGTGTTGGTGACTAGTCAATCACCTGACCGTGTTGTTGGTGACTAGTCAATCACCTGACCATTTTGTTGGTGACTAGTCAATCACCTGACCATGTTGTTGGTGACTAGTCAATCACCTGACCGTGTTGTTGGTGACTAGTCAATCACCTGACCGTGTTGTTGGTGACTAGTCAATCACCTGACCGTGTTGGTGACTAGTCAATCACCTGACCATGTTGGTGACTAGTCAATCACCTGACCATGTTGTTGGTGACTAGTCAATCACCTGACCATGTTGTTGGTGACTAGTCAATCACCTGACCATGTTGTTGGTGACTAGTCAATCACCTGACCGTGTTGTTGGTGACTAGTCAATCACCTGACCGTGTTGGTGACTAGTCAATCACCTGACCGTGTTGGTGACTAGTCAATCACCTGACCATGTTGGTGACTAGTCAATCACCTGACCGTGTTGTTGGTGACTAGTCAATCACCTGACCGTGTTGTTGGTGACTAGTCAATCACCTGACCGTGTTGTTGGTGACTAGTCAATCACCTGACCGTGTTGTTGGTGACTAGTCAATCACCTGACCGTGTTGTTGGTGACTAGTCAATCACCTGACCGTGTTGGTGACTAGTCAATCACCTGACCGTGTTGTTGGTGACTAGTCAATCACCTGACCGTGTTGTTGGTGACTAGTCAATCACCTGACTTGCCAGATCCAGGATTCACCAGCGAGGTTTATAGAGAGCTGTACAGTGAGCTGGTCAGCTAGACAGTCTGTAGACAGTGGTACAGAGCACAGCTGTACAGTGAGCTGGTCAGCTAGCCAGTCTGTAGACAGTGGTACAGAGCACAGCTGTACGGTGAGATGGTCAGCTGGCCAGTCTGTAGACAGTGGTACAGACCACAGCTGTACAGTGAGATGGTCAGCTAGCCAGTCTGTAGACAGTGGTACAGAGCACAGCTGTACGGTGAGATGGTCAGTTAGCCAGTCTGTAGACAGTGGTACAGAGCACAGCTGTACGGTGACATGGTCAGCTATCCAGTCTGTAGACAGTGGTACAGACCACAGCTGTACAGTGAGATGGTCAGCTAGACAGTCTGTAGACAGTGGTACAGACCACAGCTGTACATTGAGATGCTCCTGGCTGACTGACGACTCTGGCAGATCCTGGCTGACTGACGACTCTGGCAGATCCTGGCTGACTGATGACTCTGGCAGATCCTGGCTGACTGACGGCTCTGGCAGATCCTGGCTGGCTGGCGGCTCTGGCAGATCCTGTCTGGCTGGCGGCTCTGGCAGCTCCTGGCTGGCTGGCGGCTCTGACCGGTCCTGGCTGATTGACGGCTCTGGCAGCTCCTGTCTGGCGGGCGGTTCTGGCAGCTCCTGTCTGGCGGGCGGCTCTGGCAGCTCCTGTCTAGCGGGTGGCTCTGGCAGCTCCTGTCTGGCGGACGGCTCTGGCGGCTCCTGACTGACGGACGGCTCTGGCGGCTCCTGACTGACGGACGGCTCTGAAGGCTCAGGACAGACGGGCGGCTTTGAAGGCTCAGGACAGACGGGCGGCTTTGAAGGCTCAGGACAGACGGGCGGCTCAGGCGGCGCTGGGCAGACGGGCACACCTGTAGGAAGGAGACGGAGAGACAGCCTGGTGCGTGGGGCTGCCACAGGACCCACCAGGCTGGGGAGACCTACAGGAGGCTTGGGGGAGCACTGGAGCTCTGGTGCGCAGCCTTGGCACCACTCCCCCAGCCTGGACTACTACTCCAGCCCGGACCCTCCAGAGTGCAGGCACAGGTTGAACCGGGCTGTGGCTGAGCACTGGAGATCTAGTGCCTACTACGCGCACCTCTCCCTTAGGCTCCACTCCCACATTTGCCCGGTACGAGCGGAGCGCAGGCATAGGACGCACTGCACCCTCCCAGCGCCCCGGAGACACAGCACGCAGACCCGGCGCAGGATACCCTGGACCGAAACGACGTACCGGAGACCAGACACGCTGAGCAGGCACAATACGCCCTGGCTGGATGCCCACACTCGCATGACACTTTCGGGGGGCTGCCCTATAGCGCACCGGGCTATGGGCACGTACTGGCGACACCGTGCGCTTAACCGCATAACACGGTGCCTGACCAGTAACGCGCTGCTTATAATAAGCACGAGGAGTGAGCTCAGGTCTGCTACCTGGCTTAGCCACACTCCTCTTTATCCCCCTCCCCCAAATTTTTTTGGGGGACTGCCTCTCGTACCTGTCGCGCTGCCGTGCTGCCTCCTCATATCGCCGCCGCTCAGCTTTCGCTCCCTCCAGCTCAGCTTTGGGGCGGCGATATTCCCCAGCCTGTGCCCAGGGTCCTTCTCCGTTTAAAATCTCCTCCCATGTCCAGGAGTCCTGAGATTTCTGCCGCTGCTGCTGCTGCTGTTGCTGCCTGTTCCAACGCTGCTTGGTCCATGGTTGGTGGGTGATTCTGTAGCGACCGTCGTAATCCTCCTCGTCTGAGGAGGAGCAAGGATCGGACCAAAGCGCAGCGTGGATTGAATACATACTTTAATATATAAACGAAGACGAACACGAAGAACACATGACAAACTACAAAACGATAAACAGAACGAAACCAACGACGCTACAGTCTTGAACTTGAGAACATAAACACATGAACGCACAAACAGGAACAATCACCCACAAACAAACAGTGAAAACAGCCTACCTAAATATGGCTCCCAATCAGAGACAATGCAAAACACCTGTTTCTGATTGAGAACCATATCAGGCTAAATGAACAAACCTAAACATAGAAACAAATAACATAGACTGCCCACCCCAACTCACGCCCTGACCATACTAAACAAAGACAAAACAAGGGAAAATAAAGGTCAGAACGTGACAATTCCAAACATTTAATCCTAGTAAAAATTCCCTATCTTAGGATCACCACTTTATTTTAAGAATGTGAAATGTCAGAATAAATAAAACGTGCCCAATTTAAACTGCCTCGTACTCTATTCTAGATCGTACAATATGCATATTATTATTACTATTGGATAGAAAACACTCTCACGTTTCTAAAACTGTTTGAATTATATCTGTGAGTAAAACAGAACTCATTTTGCAGCAAACTTCCATACAGGAAGTGAAAAATCTGAAAATGATGCTCTGTTCCAGGGCCTGCCTATTCAATTGCCTAATATTTATCGATATGCATGCACTTCATACGCCTTCCACTAGATGTCAACAGGCAGTGGAAGGTGGAATGGGGTGATCTGAGGTCGAACAAGAGCTCTTGGAGTGGCAGGTCTGGAAATTTCTTTGTCTTCTCTGGCGCGCGAAGTACGTCGACATTGGCTTCTGAAAAGCGTTCGGTATACACGGCGGATATCTCCGGCTCTGATTTTATGTGATACATGTGATAATAACATCATAAAGTAGTTTTTTTCAACCGAGTTGTATCAGTTTATTCAACGTTTATTGGGACTTTTGGAATTTTCCTTTCTTTGCGTCAAGAGAAGATGGGCATGTTCGCGCCACATGGCTAGCTAAGGTTGCTAATTCGACAGGAGAAAAGGACATTCTAAAACCAAACAACGATTTATTCTTGACCAAGGACTCCTTGTACAACATTCTGATGGAAGCTCAACAAAAGTAAGAACAATTTATGATGTTCTTTCGTATTTCTGTGGAAAATGTTGATTCCTATTCTCTGCCGTTTTGGCGGGCGCTGTCTCGCAATAACGCAAGCTGTTTGTTATGGTAAAGTTATTTTTAAAAATCTAACACGGCGGTTGCATTAAGAACCAGTGTATCTTTCATTTGCTGTCCAACATGTATTTTTTAGTAAAGTTTATGATGAGTTCTTTGGTCAGATTAGGTGAGTGTCCAAAATATCTCCTGACATTCTGGGGAATCGATGCTACATTTTCACAATGTATAACCACGGTTTGCAGCTCTAAATATGCACATTTCCGAACAAAACATAAGTGTAACATAACCTGATGTTATAAGACTGTCATCTGATGATGTTGTCCAAGGTTAGTGATTAATTTTATATCTTTTGCTGGTTTTTGCGATCGCTACCCTTTGCTGCTAATAAATGCATTTGTGTGTTTGGCTATTGTGGTAAGCTAATATAATGCTATATTGTGTTTTCGCTGTAAAACACTTAAAAAATCGGAAATATTGGCTGGATTCACAAGATGTTTATCTTTCATTTGCTGTACACCATGTATTTTTCATAAATGTTTTATAATGAGTATTTAGGTATTTCACGTTGCTCTCTGTAATTATTCTGGCTGCTTTGGTGATATTTTTGATGGTAGCTGCAATGTAAAACTATGATTTATACCTCAAATATGCAAATTTTTCGAACAAAACATGAATGTATTGTATAACATGTTATAAGACTGTCATCTGATGAAGTTGTTTCTTGGTTAGTGACTAATTCTATCTCTATTTGGTCGGTTTTGTGATAGCTACCTATGCGGTAGAAACATGGTGAACATATGCGGTTGAGTCTTTGACTATTGTGGTTAGCTAATAGAAATACATATTGTGTTTTCGCTGTAAAACATTTTAAAAATTGGAAATGATGGCTGGATTCACAAGATGTTTATCTTTCATTTGCTGTATTGGACTTGTGATTTCATGAAAATTATATTATATGATATCCCTGTCGCGTTAGGCTAGGCTATGCTAGTCAGCTTTTTTGATGAGGAGGATCCCTGATCCGGGAGAGAGAAGTGGTAGAGGTTTAAGCCATTTTGCCACAACTTTGGAAGTATGCTTGGGGTCATTGTCCATTTGGAAGACCCATTTGCAACCAAGCTTTAACTTCCTGACTGATGTCTTGAGATGTTGCTTCAATATTTCCACATAATTTGTGTATTTATATTTCTGACCCACTGGAATTGTGATACAGTGAATTATAAGTGAAATAATCTGTCTGTAAACAATTGTTGGAAAAATGACTTGTGTCATGCACAAAGTAGATGTCCTAACCGACTTGCCAAAACTATACTTTGTTAACAAGAAATCTGTGGAGTGGTTGAAAAACGAATTTTATTGACTCCAACCTAAGTGTATGTAAACTTCCGACTTCAACTGTATGTACAACAGCTAGCAATATCTATAGCACAATACAGTTGTGAACATACTAGGCATCATGTATTACACTACAACATCATTCTAACTGAATTTGGATGTTGTGTTGGTGAATGTTCCAGAATGTTCTTCAGCTGGTGAACCTCTTCTTGTGTTGGGTAATGGCAGCTGGTTTAGCTGGCTTTGGCGCCGTGTTAATGTTGGCAGGGATGTTTGGTTTTGGAGGCTGTGACTATGGCTCCTTGCAGACAACCGTCTGGTGCTTTCTGCACTCCACAGCCAGCTGGACAAGTCTCTCGTACACTTTCTTCACCACCCAACTGCTTCGATCTCTGGCAGAAGATTTGTTTGTACTGCAAGTCTCCTGGAAAGACATGAAGTCTGATCATCGGGATGTGTAAAACATGAAGACTGATCATCAGGATGTGTAAAACATGAAGACTGATCATCAGGATGTGTAAAACATAAAGACTGATCATCAGGATGTGTAAAACATGAAGACTGATCATCAGGATGTGTAAAACTTGAAGACTGATCATCAGGATGTGTAAAACATGAAGACTGATCATCAGGATGTGTAAAACATGAAGACTGATCATCAGGATGTGTAAAACATGAAGACTGATCATCAGGATGTGTCTAACTGAATGTGGATGTTGTGTTGGTTCCAGAGTGTGCTAAGCTGTCTTCAAGGCAAAGGGTGGCTACTTTGAAGAATCTCAAATCTAAAATATATTTGTTTAATTAACACTTTTTTGGTTACTACATGATTTCATATGTGTCATTTCATAGTTTTGATGTCTTCACTATTATTCTACAATGTAGAAAATAGTTCAAATAAAGAAAAACCCTTCTGTTTCACCTGTCTTTGTGCTTGTCTCCACCCCCCTCCAGGTGTCGCCCATCTTCCTCATTATCCCCAGTGTATTTATACCTGTGTTCTCTGTTTGTCTGTTGCCAGTTTGTCTTGTCTTGTCTGGTCTTACCAGCATGTTTTCCCATATCCCTGCTTTCTCAAGTTCTGTTTCCTAGTTTCTCCGGTTCTGACCATTCTGCCTGTGCTGACCCCGAGCCTGCCTGCTGTTCTGTACCTTGTTGACTCTGCCCTGTGTTATGGACCTCTCCCTGTCTTTGACCTGTATTTTGCCTGCCCTCTGTTTGGGTCAATAAACATCTGTGACTCTAACTGTCTGCATCTGGGTCTTATCCTGAGTTCTGATATAATGAGTAGGTGTGTCCAAACTTTTGACTAGTACTATACATTGATGTGCTTTGGAATGTCTAGCCAGCGTATTATGAAAGCCAGCTAGCTAGATTTTGGTTAAGAAAAAACAAATGTAGTTAGCTAGCTAGCTAGTTAGCTAGGTAACGTTAGCTATGTTTCCTCAGCTTGACTTATTTTCTGCTGCACTGATGTTGGCTGATACAGAAGCTCCCTCTTTGAAGTGAATTGGAAAATTGCTAGAATTGCTCACTTTTCAATGTTTGACGACATGGAAACCCCATCAGTTGAGATTTCAATCCTCTTTCTAAATCATTTGGCTGAAAGAGGCGGCAAGGTAGCCTAGTGGTTAGAGCTTTGGGCCAGTAACCGAAAGGTTGAGAGATCAAATCCATGAGCCGACAAGGTACAAATATGTAGTTTGGCCCCTGAACAAGGAAGTTAACCCACTGTTCCTAGGCCGTCATTGTAAATAAGAATTTGTCTCAACTGACTTTCCTAGTTAAATAAAGGATAAATAAATAAAAAGTGCTGGCTACAGAATTATTTTTATATTCTTCACACCTCCACTGGACTGTCTTCTACGTACTGAAATCGCTATGAATTATGGATATTGTGGTTTGCTTGCAACCAGGCAATATAGCTGTTTTACACCGGTGAGATGAAGAAACGCTCGTATTTGTAGTATAGTAGGAAATTCAACACATTTTTGACTGGAGCTGACTTTAGCCAATGTTATCTTCTATGTTAATGGACTTTAATCAATTAATTCAACAATCAAAACATAACTATTAACAACAATGATATACTTAAACTTAACTTGGTGTTTCATATCCTATGCTTTGTAACTCGCTCACCATGATGATAACGTTTGAAATAATGTGTTTATATGGTGCCTCTCTCTTCAATTTTCAGTTGGCTTGGCTCTCTCATTCACCTGACTCACTGACTAGGTAGGCTAGCGCGAGAGCCACTGTCGAGTGAGAGTATGTGAAGCGACCACTAGAGCGAGCGGCTCCCTCTGCAGGCTGAAACAAGCGCAACACCCCTTGACTATAAATACTGTAAATGATTACATAATACCAAATATTAGGCTACCATATATCTCACATTCTCCCACATTTTAGGTTGGCAACACAGGGAACCCAAACATGAGCAAAACAACAGTACTCTTAATACAGTATTGCCACTATTTTCCTTGTTCCTTGATGTTACAGACAAACTAGGACCAACAACAGTAGCCTGCCTCTTATCAGAAACTTACCGTACTGGTATATAAATTCATCAACATAATACCAACCAACTTCTTTTGATCTTGGGGGGGTTTATTTATATAATGTATTATATTGTCATTGTACCATGGTAACGCACAATTAATAAAGACGGTACCATATGATAATTTATTGGTTCCATTTCTCAGAATTGCGCGTTACCACGGTAGAATGTATAATGCAGGTTAAAACCATGTTTTTTCCATATTACACATCTAGTACCGTGGTATAAGTGAAGTACCATAGTAGTACTGTGGTATAAGTGAAGGTACCATAGTATTACTGTGGTATAAGTGAAGTACCATAGTAGTACCGTGTTATAAGTGAAAGTACCATAGTAGTACTGTGGTATAAGTGAAGTACCATAGTAGTACCGTGTTATAAGTGAAAGTACCATAGTAGTACTGTGGTATAAGTGAAGTACCATAGTAGTACTGTGGTATAAGTGAAGTACCGTAGTAGTACCGTGGTATAAGTGAAGTACCATAGTAGTACCGTGTTATAAGTGAAAGTACCATAGTAGTACTGTGGTATAAGTGAAGTACCATAGTAGTACTGTGGTATAAGTGAAGTACCATAGTAGTACCGTGTTATAAGTGAAAGTACCATAGTAGTACTGTGGTATAAGTGAAGTACCATAGTAGTACTGTGGTATAAGTGAAGTACCATAGTAGTACCGTGTTATAAGTGAAAGTACCATAGTAGTACTGTGGTATAAGTGAAGTACCATAGTAGTACTGTGGTATAAGTGAAGTACCATAGTAGTACCGTGTTATAAGTGAAAGTACCATAGTAGTACTGTGGTATAAGTGAAGTACCATAGTAGTACTGTGGTATAAGTGAAGTACCATAGTAGTACTGTGGTATAAGTGAAGTACCATAGTAGTACCGTGTTATAAGTGAAAGTACCATAGTAGTACCGTGTTATAAGTGAAGTACCATAGTAGTACCGTGTTATAAGTGAAAGTACCATAGTAGTACTGTGGTATAAGTGAAGTACCATAGTAGTACTGTGGTATAAGTGAAGTACCATAGTAGTACCGTGTTATAAGTGAAAGTACCATAGTAGTACTGTGGTATAAGTGAAGTACCATAGTAGTACTGTGGTATAAGTGAAGTACCATAGTAGTACTGTGGTATAAGTGAAGTACCATAGTAGTACCGTGTTATAAGTGAAAGTACCATAGTAGTACCGTGTTATAAGTGAAAGTACCATAGTAGTACTGTGGTATAAGTGAAGTACCATAGTAGTACTGTGGTATAAGTGAAGTACCATAGTAGTACTGTGGTATAAGTGAAGTACCATAGTAGTACTGTGGTATAAGTGAAGTACCATAGTAGTACCGTGGTATAAGTGAAGTACCATAGTAGTACTGTGGTATAAGTGAAGTACCATAGTAGTACCGTGTTATAAGTGAAAGTACCATAGTAGTACTGTGGTATAAGTGAAAGTACCATAGTAGTACTGTGGTATAAGTGAAGTACCATAGTAGTACTGTGGTATAAGTGAAGTACCATAGTAGTACTGTGGTATAAGTGAAGTACCATAGTAGTACTGTGGTATAAGTGAAAGTACCATAGTAGTACTGTGGTATAAGTGAAAGTACCATAGTAGTACTGTGGTATAAGTGAAGTACCATAGTAGTACTGTGGTATAAGTGAAGTACCATAGTAGTACTGTGGTATAAGTGAAGTACCATAGTAGTACCCTGGTGTATTTTCGTAAGGGTAAAATCACTGGCCATGAGCAACGTTGCCTCTGGATGTGCATGTTCTTGTTTGTTATGGTCCTATACAGCTCGTTGAGTGTGGTTTTAGTGCCAGCATCGGTTTGTGGTGGTAAATAGACAGCTACAAAAAACATACATGAAAACTCTTGGTAAATAGTGTGGTCTGCAGCTTATCATGAGCTATTCTAACTCGGGTGAGCAAAAACGTGAGACCTCAACATTAGAGATCACCAGCTGTTATTAACAAAGAGACACACCCTTTCATCTTTTATTTTTTATTTAACCTTTATTTAACTCGCCAAGTCAGTTAAGAACAAATGATTACTTTCAACAAAAGGAGGATACCTAGTCAGTTGTACAACTGAATTTATTCAACTGAAATGTGTCTTCCGCATTTAACCCAACCCCTCTGAATCAGAGAGGTGCAGGGGGCTGCTTTAAGGGATAGGCGTCCAGCTAGCGGGACACCAGCCGACAACATCCGGTGAAGTTGGAATTCAAATAAATAATGGTGATATTAAACATTCATGAACATACAAGTATCTTATACCGTTTAAAAGATTAAATTCTTGTTAATCTAACTGCGTTGTCCGATTTACAATAGGCTTTACGGTGAGAGCGTACCATGCGATTGTTTGAGGACGGCGCCCCACATCAACATATTTTTCAACCAGCACAGGCTTCATACAATCACAAATAGCGATTAAATAAATCTCTCACTTTTGAAGATCTTCCTCTGTTTGCAATCCCAAGGGTCCCAGCTACAACATGAATGGTCGTTTTTTTGTTGATAAAATCCTTTTTTATATGCCAAAAAGTTTAGTTGGCGCCATTGATTTCAGTAATCCACTCGTTCAACATGCAGACAAAGGAGTCCAAAAAGCTACCGCTAAACTTTGTTCAAACAAGTCAAACAACGTTTCTATATAATCCTCAGGTACTCTAAAATGTTAATAAACTATAATATTTCATACGGAAAGTAATATGTTCAACAGGAAAGCAAAATTATTGAGCACGTGCCCTCTCCCTCGCGCGCCGAAAGACTAATATTTTGCAGGTACTCTCCTAACCAAAACTCCAAATTCTTGAGAAACCTTGAATAAAGACTGTTGACATCTAGGAGAAGCTATAGGAATTGCAATCTGGGAGACGGATTTACAGAGGAACAACAGGTTTCCATTATATGAGCCTGGGACCTCAAAAAAAGAAATTCCGTTTTCCGTTTTCTTCAGATGTTTGCCTGCCATATCAATTCTGTTTTAGTCTCAGACATTATTGTAACAGTTTTAAAAACATCAAAGTGTTTTCTATCCAATGCTACCAATTATATGCATATCCTGGCTTCTGGGCCTGAGTAACAGACAGTTTACTTTGGGCACGTCAGTCAGGCGGATATTCAGGAAACTAGACCCAACCCCAAATCGACAACCACGGTGTACGGGGAACAGCGGGTTAACTGCTCAGGTGCAGAACTACAAATGTTTACCTTGTCAGCTCAGGGACGAGGGCTGGGATTTAAAATAATATGTAGGAAAAAACACAAGATGATGGTGTTGGATGATGGTTAATGGTTAACGATGGTGTTGGAGTCATGCAGTCATGAGTGAACAGGGAGTAGAGGAGGGGACTGAGCACCCACCCCTGAGGGGCCGCTGTGTTGAGGATCAGCATGGCGGATGTGTTGTTACCTACCCTTACCACCTGGGTGCGGCCCGTCAGGAAGTCCAGGATCCAGTTGCAGAGGGAGGTGTTTAGTCCCAAGGTCCTTAGCTTATTGATGAGCTTTGAGACCACTTCCCTTTGTAGTCTGTAATAATTTGCAAGCCCTGCCACATCCGCCGAGCGTCAGAGCCGGTGTAGTACGATTCGATCTTAGTCCTGTATTGATAGTTCGTTGGAGGGCATAGCGGGATTTCTTTTAAGCTTCCGGGTTAGAGTCCCGCTCTTTGAAAGCGGCAGCGCTAGTCGTTAACTCAGTGCGGATGTTGCCTGTAATCCATGGCTTCTGGTTGGGGTATGTACGTACAGTCACTGTGGGGGTGACGTCATCTATTCACTTATTGATGAAGCCAATGACTGATGTGGTGTACTCCTCAATGCCATTGGAGGAATCCCGGAACATATTCCAGTCTGTGCTAGCAAAACAGTCCTGTAGCTTAGCATCTGCTTCATCTGACCACTTTTTTATTGATCGAGTCACTGGTAACGGCCTGCTTTAATTTTTGCTTGTAAGCAGGAATCAGGAGGATAGAATGATGGCCAAATTTGCCAAATGGAGGGCGAGGGAGAGCTTTGTCTGCGTCTCTTTGTGTGGAGTAAAGGTGGTCCAGAGTTTTTTTCCCCTTTGGTTGCACATTTAACATGCTTATACAAATTTGGTAAAACTGATTGAAGTTTCCCTGCCTTAAAGTCCCCGGCTACTAGGAGCGCCGCCTCTTGGTGAACGTTTTCTAGTTTGCTTATGACGGAATGCAGCTCATTCAATGCTGTCTTAGTGCCAGCCTCAGTCTGTGGTGGTATGTAAACAGCTACGAAAAATACAGATGAAAACTCTCTAGGTAGATTGTGTGGTTTACAGCTTATCATGAGATACTCTACCTCAGGCGAGCAATAGCTCGAGACTTCCTTAGATATCCTGCACGAGATGTTATTTACAAAAATACATATTCCGCCGCCCCTTGTCCTCCCAGACCTGGCTGTTCTATCCTGCCGGTACAGCGTGTAACCAGCCAGCTGTATATTTATAGTGTCGTCGTTCAGCCATGACTCTGAAAGCATAAGATATTACAGTTTTGAATGTCCCGTTGGTAGTTTAATCTTCCACGTAGATCCTCTATTTTATTCTCCAAAGATTGCACGTTTGCTAGCAGAATGGAAGGAAGTGTGGGTTTATTCGATTGCCTACGAATTCTCAGAAGGCAGCCCGCCCTTTGGCACTGCAGAGGGTAGTGCGTACCTTCCAGTACATCACTGAGGCCAAGCTTCCTGCCATCCAGGACCTCTATACCAGGCGGTGTCAGAGGAAGGCCCTAGAAATTGTCCGACTCCAGCCACCCTAGTCTTAGACTGTCTCTCTGCTACCTTACGGCAAGCGGTACCGGAGCGCCAAGTCTAGGTCCAAGAGGCTTCTAAACAGCTTCCATCCCCAAGCCATAAGACTCCTGAACAGCTAATCAAATGGCTATCCAGACTATTTGCATTGCCCCCCCACCCCTTCCTTTACGCCACTGCTACTCTCTGTTATTATCTATGCATAGTCACTCTACCTACATGTACACATTACTTCAGTAAGTCTCTAGCGGTACCCCCTGTATGTAGTCTCACTATTGTTATTTTACTGCTGCTCTTTAATTACGTGTTCCTTTTATTTCTTATTCTTATTCATATTTTTTAAACTGCATTGTTGGTTAGGGGCTTGTAAGTAAGCATTTCACTGTGAGGTCTACACCTGTTGTATTCGGCGCATGTGACTAATACAATTTGATTTGATTTGAGAGACACCACAACATTACATAAAGAGAGCCCTACAACATAGCATGGCACATAGCATGGCACATAGCATGGCATGGCAACATAGAATGGCAGCAACACATAGCTGGCTGTATTTACTACCAAGGCAGCTAACGGCTTAGCGGGGGCTGTAACTGCGTAGCTGGCTGTGTTTACTACCAAGGCAGCTAACGGCCTAGCGGGGCTGTAACTGCGTAGCTGGCTGCATTTACTACCAAGGCAGCTAACGACCTAGCGGGGGCTGTAACTGCGTATCTGGCTGTATTTACTACCAAGGCAGCTAACGGCCTAGTGGGGGCAGTAACTGCGTAGCTGGCTGTGTTTACTACCAAGGCAGCTAACGGCCTAGCGGGGGCTGTAACTGCGTATCTGGCTGTATTTACTACCAAGGCAGCTAACGGCTTAGCGGGGCTGTAACTGCGTAGCTGGCTGCATTTACTACCAAGGCAGCTAACGACCTAGCGGGGGCTGTAACTGCGTATCTGGCTGTATTTACTACCAATGCAGCTAACGGCTTAGCGGGGCTGTAACTGCGTAGCTGGCTGTGTTTACTACCAAGGCAGCTAATGGCCTAGCGGGGCTGTAACTGCGTAGCTGGCTGTATGTACTACCAAGGCAGCTAACGGCCTAGCGGGGCTGAAAACTGCGTAGCTGGCTGTATGTACTACCAAGGCAGCTAACGGCCTAGCGGGGGCTGTAACTGCATAGCTGGCTGTATGTACTACCAAGGCAGCTAACGGCCTAGCGGGGCTGTAACTGCGTAGCTGGCTGTATGTACTACCAAGGCAGCTAACGGCTTAGCGGGGCTGAAAACTGCGTAGCTGGCTGTATGTACTAACAAGGCAGCTAACGGCCTAGCGGGGGCTGTAACTGCATAGCTGGCTGTATGTACTACCAAGGCAGCTAACGGCTTAGCGGGGCTGTAACTGCGTAGCTGGCTGTATGTACTACCAAGGCAGCTAACGGCCTAGCGGGGCTGTAACTGCGTAGCTGGCTGTATGTACTACCAAGGCAGCTAACGGCCTAGCGGGGCTGAAAACTGCGTAGCTGGCTGTATGTACTACCAAGGCAGCTAACGGCCTAGCGGGGGCTGTAACTGCATAGCTGGCTGTATGTACTACCAAGGCAGCTAACGGCTTAGCGGGGCTGTAACTGCGTAGCTGGCTGTATGTACTACCAAGGCAGCTAACGACCTAGCGGGGGTTGTAACTGCGTATCTGGCTGTATTTACTACCAAGGCAGCTAATGGCCTAGCGGGGGCTGTAACTGCGTAGCTGGCTGTATTTACTACCAAGGCAGCTAACGGCCTAGCGGGGGCTGTAACTTGTTGATTTATTGCTCCTGTTAAGGTTGGAATGGCCGGTGGCCTGCAGAAGAGACTGTTGCTAATTGATTGTCCTCCTCTGGAGTCTTCGAAATGGAATTTGTTGCCGCAGATACATCATAAACAGACCTGGCACTTAGGTCCATATTGTGACAGCAAGGCTATATGCACTAATCTAGCCAGGTTCCCTTACTACTGCAGAGCACTGGGCCTGTATTCAGTGTGTAAATCTGATCTAGTCAGGTTCCCTTACTACTGCAGAGCACTGGGCCTGTATTCAGTGTGTAAATCTGATCTAGCCAGGTTCCCTTACTACTGCAGAGCACTGGGCCTGTATTCAGTGTGTAAATCTGATCTAGTTAGGTTCCCTTACTACTGCAGAGCACTGGGCCTGTATTCAGTGTGTAAATCTGATCTAGTCAGGTTCCCTTACTACTGCAGAGCACTGGGCCTGTATTCAGTGTGTAAATCTGATCTAGTTAGGTTCCCTTACTACTGCAGAGCACTGGGCCTGTATTCAGTGTGTAAATCTGATCTAGTCAGGTTCCCTTACTACTGCAGAGCACTGGGCCTGTATTCAGTGTGTAAATCTGATCTAGTCAGGTCCCCTTACTACTGCAGAGCACTGGGCCTGTATTCAGTGTGTAAATCTGATCTAGTCAGGTTCCCTTACTACTGCAGAGCACTGGGCCTGTATTCAGTGTGTAAATCTGATCTAGTCAGGTCCCCTTACTACTGCAGAGCACTGGGCCTGTATTCAGTGTGTAAATCTGATCTAGTCAGGTTCCCTTACTACTGCAGAGCACTGGGCCTGTATTCAGTGTGTAAATCTGATCTAGTCAGGTTCCCTTACTACTGCAGAGCACTGGGCCTGTATTCAGTGTGTAAATCTGATCTAGCCAGGTCCCCTTACTACTGCAGAGCACTGGGCCTGTATTCAGTGTGTAAATCTGATCTAGTCAGGTCCCCTTACTACTGCAGAGCACTGGGCCTGTATTCAGTGTGTAAATCTGATCTAGTCAGGTTCCCTTACTACTGCAGAGCACTGGGCCTGTATTCAGTGTGTAAATCTGATCTAGTCAGGTTCCCTTACTACTGCAGAGCACTGGGCCTGTATTCAGTGTAAAGCTGCCAATGGAGCCAATTGCATGTTGTAATGGTAAGGATTAGGATGTAGGGTGTCCACCCACTCTATCCAGGGATGTAGATAAAATGTCCCTTCCTTATGTTATAAAATACATTTTACAAAGACAAATATGATTCTTCATGTTCTGAATCGTTCAGTGTGGTCTTTCTCTAACTTAAAAAAAAAAAAGTCAGATTTAATAACCTAATACACCCGATAATAAGCCCTGAGCTCTATTGACAGAGTGGTAGTTGTCTGAAAAGTTCTTTGAAAATACAACATTTCATGTCTCATAATCAATATTGATCTTACCTCCATATTGTTTCATGTCCTCTGGATTTGAGAAGAAAGATAACGAGTTAAAATGTGAGCCTTGTTAGGTAGCCACAGCTCTCAGATGACATGAAGCTATTTTACCAGATTCTTTTAACCTTCCAGATTCTTTTACCCTTCCAGATTCTTTTACCCTTCCAGATTCTTTTACCCTTCCAGATTCTTTCACCCTTCCAGATTCTTTCACCCTTCCAGATTCTTTTACCCTTCCAGATTATTTCACCCTTCCAGATTCTTTTACCCTTCCAGATTCTTTTACCCTTCCAGATTCTTTTACCCTTCCAGGTTCTTTTACCCTTCCAGATTCTTTTACCCTTCCAGGTTCTTTTACCCTTCCAGATTCTTTTACCCTTCCAGATTCTTTTACCCTTCCAGATTCTTTTACCCTTCCAGATTCTTTTACCCTTCCAGATTCTTTCACCCTTCCAGATTATTTTACCCTTCCAGATTATTTTACCCTTCCAGATTCTTTTACCCTTCCAGATTCTTCTACCCTTCCAGATTCTTTTACCCTTCCAGATTATTTTACCCTTCCAGGTTCTTTTACCCTTCCAGATTATTTTACCCTTCCAGGTTCTTTTACCCTTCCAGATTCTTTTACCCTTCCAGGTTATTTTACCCTTCCAGGTTCTTTTACCCTTCCAGGTTCTTTTACCCTTCCAGATTCTTTTACCCTTCCAGGTTCTTTTTCCCTTCCAGATTCTTTTACCCTTCCAGATTCGTTTACCCTTCCAGGTTCTTTTACCCTTCCAGGTTCTTTTACCCTTCCAGATTCTTTCACCCTTCCAGATTCTTTTACCCTTCCAGATTCTTTTAACCTTCCAGGTTCTTTTACCCTTCCAGATTCTTTTAACCTTCCAGATTCTTTGTCCCTTCCAGATTCTTTTACCCTTCCAGATTCTTTTACCCTTCCAGATTCTTTTATACTTCCAGATTCTTTTACCCTTCCAGATTCTTCTACCCTTCCAGATTCTTTTACCCTTCCAGATTCTTTTACCCTTCCAGATTCTTTTACCCTTCCAGATTCTTTTACCCTTCCAGATTCTTTTACCCTTCCAGATTCTTCTACCCTTCCATATTCTTTTACCCTTCCAGATTCTTCTACCCTTCCAGATTCTTCTACCCTTCCAGATTCTTCTACCCTTCCAGGTTCTTTTACCCTTCCAGGTTCTTTTACCCTTCCAGATTCTTTTACCCTTCTTGATTCTTTTACCCTTCCAGATTCTTCTACCCTTCCAGATTCTTTTAACCTTCCAGATTCTTTTTTCTCTTGACCTCCATCGATTTAGTCAACCTAATTCTGGGTAACCTGCAAGGGTAAAAACTCCAATAGGTTTTGAACGGATTGTGATAGAGACATGAGGTTTTGACCATTGGTTTTCTTAGAAGATTATCTATACAATTAACATATTATTTTACCCATTGGTAAAAAGATGCGTTTTTGATTGGACAACCTACACACAGTGTTTTTTTTCTGTTAGAAGGTTGTAGTCTGTTGAGAACGGTTGGTTGCCAAGTATCTTTTTGTAAACAATGCAGGTGTTTGATGGTCTTTGATGTAGCCTAAAGCCCTTGAAGAGTCAAGCAGCATCTTCATCATGTTTTTATCATGTTGTTGTTGAAACACTAAGAGATCCAGCCTTCCAGGAGAGCAGAGCAGCTCTGGGCCAAAGAGGAAACCTACCTCACATACAGTCTAACATACAGTCTAACATACAGTCTAACATACAGTCTAACATACAGTCTAACATACAGTCTAACGTACAGTCTAACGTACAGTCTAACATACAGTCTAACATACAGTTAACATACAGTCTAACATACAGTCTAACATACAGTCTAACATACAGTCTAACGTACAGTCTAACGTACAGTCTAACATACAGTCTAACATACAGTCTAACATACAGTCTAACGTACAGTCTAACGTACAGTCTAACGTACAGTCTAACGTACAGTCTAACATACAGTCTAACATACTGTCTAACGTACAGTCTAACATACAGTCTAACGTACAGTCTAACATACTGTCTAACATACAGTCTAACATACAGTCTAACATACAGTCTAACATACAGTCTAACGTACAGTCTAACGTACAGTCTAACATACAGTCTAACATACTGTCTAACATACAGTCTAACGTACTGTCTAACGTACTGTCTAACGTACAGTCTAACATACTGTCTAACATACAGTCTAACATACAGTCTAACATACAGTCTAACATACAGTCTAACGTACAGTCTAACATACAGTCTAACATACTGTCTAATGTTTCCAGCCTGTCTAACATACAGTCTAACATACAGTCTAACATACAGTCTAACATACAGTCTAACATACTGTCTAATGTTTCCAGCCTGTCTAACATACAGTCTAACGTACAGTCTAACGTACAGTCTAACATACAGTCTAACATACAGTCTAACATACAGTCTAACATACAGTCTAACATACTGTCTAACATACAGTCTAACATACAGTCTAACATACAGTCTAACATACAGTCTAACGTACAGTCTAACGTACAGTCTAACATACAGTCTAATGTACAGTCTAACATACTGTCTAACATACAGTCTAATGTACAGTCTAACATACAGTCTAACATACAGTCTAACATACAGTCTAACATACTGTCTAACGTTTCCAGCCTGTTGGCAAGATCTGGAATGAATACGTTGCTAAGGTGACCATGCTTCATCAGCACACATCAAATCATCAGGTCATGTTGAACGGAGGGGAGGAGATATATTGACCCCTGGCTCACTAAGGCCGTTTGTCAAATGACACGCTATTTCCTAAAGGTGGCATTTATGATGCAGCCTAGATGTCCTCACCCCGTCTCTCCTCAACATCCTGGAGTAGTCAATCTAAGAAAGAGAGAGGGAGAGAGAGAGGGAGAGAGAGAGGGAGAGAGAGAGGGAGAGAGAGAGAGAGAGAGAAAGAGAGAGAGAGAGACAGAGAGAGAGAGATGCTCTACGACGTTACTGTAGAAATCATGAAAAACATAGATGAAGCATTAAAAGCCAGAGAGAACCAAAAGTGAACTTGGTAGAAGGATTTTGTTTTATTAATCTATCTGGAGTCTTGTCAAACATCTTAAAGAATGTCTGATGACATTAGAGATGCTGGGTTGGAGAGTTTATTTTATACATGAGCTACTGAGGTCTTGAGGGAAACAAGACCAGACCAGAACAAGCAGTACCTTATCAGAGCAGTTTTACTGGATCTGAGAGAGTGATTTCACTCATCCCAGCCAATACCCCTCTCCCTCTCCCTCTCCCTCTCCCTCTCTCTCTCTCTCTCTCTCTCTCTCTCTCTCTCTCTCTCTCTCTCTCTCTCTCTCTCTCTCTCTCTCTCTCTCTCTCTCTCTCTCTCTCTCTCTCTCTCTCTCTCTCTCTCTCTCTCTCTCTCTCTCTCTCTCTCTCTCTCTCTCCCTGTCTCTGTCTCTCTCACTCTCGTCTCTCGTTTCTGCAGAAGTGAAAGAAGAGAACAAAAGTTCAATATTCTGCAGTAGCGACACATTTACATTTACATTTAAGTCATTTAGCAGACGCTCTTATCCAGAGCGACTTACAAGTTGGTGCATTCACCTTATGATATCCAGTGGAACAACCACTTTACAATAGTGCATCTAACTCTTTTAAGGGGGGGGGGGGTTAGAAGGATTACTTTATCCTATCCTAGGTATTCCTTAAAGAGGTGGTGTTTCAGGTGTTTCCGGAAGGTGGTGATTGACTCCGCTGACCTGGCGTCGTGGGGGAGTTTGTTCCACCATTGGGGTGCCAGAGCAGCGAACAGTTTTGACTGGGCTGAGCGGGAGCTGTACTTCCTCAGAGGTAGGGAGGCGAGCAGGCCAGAGGTGGATGAACGCAGTGCCCTTGTTTGGGTGTAGGGCCTGATCAGAGCCTGAAGGTACGGAGGTGCCGTTCCCCTCACAGCTCCGTAAGCAAGCACCATGGTCTTGTAGCGGATGCGAGCTTCAACTGGAAGCCAGTGGAGAGAGCGGAGGAGCGGGGTGACGTGAGAGAACTTGGGAAGGTTGAACACCAGACGGGCTGCGGCGTTCTGGATGAGTTGTAGGGGTTTAATGGCACAGGCAGGGAGCCCAGCCAACAGCGAGTTGCAGTAGTCCAGACGGGAGATGACAAGTGCCTGGATTAGGACCTGCGCCGCTTCCTGTGTGAGGCAGGGTCGTACTCTGCGAATGTTGTAGAGCATGAACCTACAGGAACGGGTTACCGCCTTGATGTTAGTTGAGAACGACAGCGTGTTGTCCAGGATCACGCCAAGGTTCTTAGCACTCTGGGAGGAGGACACAATGGAGTTGTCAACCGTGATGGCGAGATCATGGAACGGGCAGTCCTTCCCCGGGAGGAAGAGCAGCTCCGTCTTGCCGAGGTTCAGCTTGAGGTGGTGATCCGTCATCCACACTGATATGTCTGCCAGACATGCAGAGATGCGATTCGCCACCTGGTTATCAGAAGGGGAAAGGAAAAGGAGGGGAAAAGGGGGGAAAGGAGAAGATTAATTGTGTGTCGTCTGCATAGCAATGATAGGAGAGACCATGTGAGGATATGACAGAGCCAAGTGACTTGGTGTATAGCGAGAATAGGAGAGGGCCTAGAACAGAGCCCTGGGGGACACCAGTGGTGAGAGCACGTGGTGCGGAGACAGATTCTCGCCACGCCACCTGGTAGGAGCGACCTGTCAGGTAGGACGCAATCCAAGCGTGGGCCGCGCCGGAGATGCCCAACTTGGAGAGGGTGGAGAGGAGGATCTGATGGTTCACTGTATCAAAGTCAGCCGATAGGTCTAGAAGGATGAGAGCAGAGGAGAGAGAGTTAGCTTTAGCAGTGCGGAGCGCCTCCGTGACACAGAGAAGAGCAGTCTCAGTTGAATGACTAGTCTTGAAACCTGACTGATTTGGATCAAGAAGGTCATTCTGAGAGAGATAGCAGGAGAGCTGGCCAAGGACGGCACGTTCAAGAGTTTTGGAGAGAAAAGAAAGAAGGGATACTGGTCTGTAGTTGTTGACATCGGAGGGATCGAGTGTAGGTTTTTTCAGCAGGGGTGCAACTCTCGCTCTCTTGAAGGCGGAAGGGACGTAGCCAGCGGTCAAGGATGAGTTGATGAGCGAGGTGAGGTAAGGGAGAAGGTCTCCGGAAATGGCCTGGAGAAGAGAGGAGGGGATAGGGTCAAGCGGGCAGGTTGATGGGCGGCCGGCCGTCACAAGACGCGAGATTTCATCTGGAGAGAGAGGGGAGAAAGAGGTCAAAGCACAGGGTAGGGCAGTGTGAGCAGAACCAGCGGTGTCGTTTGACTTAGCAAACGAGGATTGGATGTCGTCGACCTTCTTTTCAAAATGGTTGACGAAGTCATCCGCAGAGAGGGAGGAGGAGGGGGGACACAACACAGCTCAGTGCCTATATTCATACAGTGACTCAGAGTAGGATCAGCCCCCCCCCCCCCCCCGTCCATGTAATAGGGTGTCCAATCACATTCTTTGATCAATGGGTATATTAATTGTGTGGACACACTATGGTCCAAACCAGATGGTGGAAAATGTACCTAATAGTACCTCATACTTGAGTAAAAGTATAGATGCCTTAACGGAAAGTTACCCAGTAAAATATACTTTAATAAAGGTCTAAAAGTTTTTGGTTCTAAATAGACTTAAGTATAACTTAAGTTTTTGGAGTTTTCACCCTTTTAGGGTAGCTAGTATTAGGGTGAATAATTCAATGGAGGCCAGAGAAATAAAGAGGTACAAATTCAGGAAAACAGCATTGATTCAGCTAGGCTGGTTACTGGTTACTGGGAGAGAACTGAGTCAGCTAGGCTGGTTACTGGGAGAGAACTGAGTCAGCTAGGCTGGTTACTGGTTACTGGGAGAGAACTGAGTCAGCTAGGCTGGTTACTGGTTACTGGGGGAGAACTGAGTCAGCTAGGCTGGTTACTATTTACTGTGAGAGAACTGAGTCAGCTAGGCTGGTTACTGGTTACTGGGAGAGAACTGAGTCAGATAGGCTGGTTACTGGTTACTGTGAGAGAACTGAGTCAACATTGCTGGTTACTGTGGGAGAACTGAGTCAGCTAGGCTGGTTACTGGTTACTGTGAGAACTGAGTCAGCTAGGCTGGTTACTGGTTACTGTGAGAACTGAGTCAACTAGGCTGGTTACTGTGAGAGAACTGAGTCAGATCGGCTAGATACTGTGAGATAACTGAGTCAGCTAGGCTGGTTACTGGTTACTGGGGGAGAACTGAGTCGGCTAGGCTGGTTACTGTGAGAGAACTGCGTCAGCTAGGCTGGTTACTGGTTACTGGGAGAGAACTGAGTCAACTAGGCTGGTTACTGTGAGTGAACTGAGTCAGATCGGCTAGATACTGTGAGATAACTGAGTCAACTAGGCTGGTTACTGTGAGATAACTGAGTCAGCTAGGCTGGTTACTGTGAGAGAACTGAGTCAGCAAGGCTGGACACTGTGAGAGAACTGAGGCAGCTAGGCTGGTTACTGGGAGAGAAGTGAGTCAGCTAGGCTGGTTACTGGTTACTGGGAGAGAACTGAGTCAGCTAGGCTGGTTACTGGGAGAGAACTGAGTCGGCTAGGCTGGTTACTGGGAGATAACTGAGTCAGCTAGGCTGGTTACTGGGAGAGAAGTGAGTCAGCTAGGCTGGTTACTGGTTACTGGGAGAGAACTGAGTCAGATATGCTGGTTACTGGGAGAGCACTGAGTCAGCTAGGCTGGTTACTGGGAGAGAACTGAGTCAGCTAGGCTGGTTACTGGTTACTGGGAGAGAACTGAGTCAGCTAGGCTGGTTACTGGTTACTGGTGGAGAACTGAGTCAGCTAGGCTGGTTACTGGGTGAGAACTGAGTCAGCTAGGCTGGTTACTGGGTGAGAACTGAGTCAGCTAGGCTGGTTACTGGGAGAGAACTGAGTCAGCTAGGCTGGTTACTGTGAGAGAACTGAGTCAGCTAGGCTGGTTACTGGGAGAGAAATTAGTCAGCGAGGCTGGATACTGTGAGAGACGTGAGTCAGCTAGGCTGGTTACTGGGAGAGAACTGAGTCAGCTAGGCTGGTTACTGGGAGAGAACTGAGTCAGCTAGGCTGGTTACTGGGAGAGAACTGAGTCAGCTAGGCTGGTTACTGGGAGAGAACTGAGTCAGCTAGGCTGGTTACTGGGAGAGAACTGAGTCAGCTAGGCTGGTTACTGGGAGAGAACTGAGTCAGCTAGGCGGTTACTGGGAGAGAACTGAGTCAGCTAGGCTGGTTACTGGTTACTGGGAGAGAACTGAGTCAGCTAGGCTGGTTACTGGGAGAGAACTGAGTCAGCTAGGCTGGTTACTGTGAGAGAACTGAGTCAGCTAGGCTGGTTACTGGGAGAGAACTGAGTCAGCTAGGCTGGTTACTGGGAGAGAACTGAGTCAGCTAGGCTGGTTACTGGGAGAGAACTGAGTCAGCTAGGCTGGTTACTGGGAGAGAACTGAGTCAGCTAGGCTGGTTACTGGGAGAGAACTGAGTCAACTAGGCTGGTTACTGTGAGAGAACTGAGTCAGATCGGCTAGATACTGTGAGATAACTGAGTCAGCTAGGCTGGTTACTGGTTACTGGGGGAGAACTGAGTCGGCTAGGCTGGTTACTGTGAGAGAACTGCGTCAGCTAGGCTGGTTACTGGTTACTGGGAGAGAACTGAGTCAACTAGGCTGGTTACTGTGAGTGAACTGAGTCAGATCGGCTAGATACTGTGAGATAACTGAGTCAACTAGGCTGGTTACTGTGAGATAACTGAGTCAGCTAGGCTGGTTACTGTGAGAGAACTGAGTCAGCAAGGCTGGACACTGTGAGAGAACTGAGGCAGCTAGGCTGGTTACTGGGAGAGAAGTGAGTCAGCTAGGCTGGTTACTGGTTACTGGGAGAGAACTGAGTCAGCTAGGCTGGTTACTGGGAGAGAACTGAGTCGGCTAGGCTGGTTACTGGGAGATAACTGAGTCAGCTAGGCTGGTTACTGGGAGAGAAGTGAGTCAGCTAGGCTGGTTACTGGTTACTGGGAGAGAACTGAGTCAGCTAGGCTGGTTACTGGGAGAGAACTGAGTCAGCTAGGCTGGTTACTGGGAGAGAACTGAGTCAGCTAGGCTGGTTACTGGTTACTGGGAGAGAACTGAGTCAGCTAGGCTGGTTACTGGTTACTGGTGGAGAACTGAGTCAGCTAGGCTGGTTACTGGGTGAGAACTGAGTCAGCTAGGCTGGTTACTGGGTGAGAACTGAGTCAGCTAGGCTGGTTACTGGGAGAGAACTGAGTCAGCTAGGCTGGTTACTGTGAGAGAACTGAGTCAGCTAGGCTGGTTACTGGGAGAGAAATTAGTCAGCTAGGCTGGATACTGTGAGAGACGTGAGTCAGCTAGGCTGGTTACTGGGAGAGAACTGAGTCAGCTAGGCTGGTTACTGGGAGAGAACTGAGTCAGCTAGGCTGGTTACTGGGAGAGAACTGAGTCAGCTAGGCTGGTTACTGGGAGAGAACTGAGTCAGCTAGGCTGGTTACTGGGAGAGAACTGAGTCAGCTAGGCTGGTTACTGGGAGAGAACTGAGTCAGCTAGGCGGTTACTGGGAGAGAACTGAGTCAGCTAGGCTGGTTACTGGTTACTGGGAGAGAACTGAGTCAGCTAGGCTGGTTACTGGGAGAGAACTGAGTCAGCTAGGCTGGTTACTGTGAGAGAACTGAGTCAGCTAGGCTGGTTACTGGGAGAGAACTGAGTCAGCTAGGCTGGTTACTGGGAGAGAACTGAGTCAGCTAGGCTGGTTACTGGGAGAGAACTGAGTCAGCTAGGCTGGTTACTGGGAGAGAACTGAGTCAGCTAGGCTGGTTACTGGGAGAGAACTGAGTCAGCTAGGCTGGTTACTGGGAGAGAACTGAGTCAGCTAGGCTGGTTACTGGGAGAGAACTGAGTCGGCTAGGCTGGTTACTGGGAGAGAACTGAGTCAGCTAGGCTGGTTACTGGTTACTGGGAGAGAACTGAGTCAGCTAGGCTGGTTACTGGGAGAGAACTGAGTCAGCTAGGCGGTTACTGGGAGAGAACTGAGTCAGCTAGGCTGGTTACTGGTTACTGGGAGAGAACTGAGTCAGCTAGGCTGGTTACTGGGAGAGAACTGAGTCAGCTAGGCTGGTTACTGTGAGAGAACTGAGTCAGCTAGGCTGGTTACTGGGAGAGAACTGAGTCAGCTAGGCTGGTTACTGGGAGAGAACTGAGTCAGCTAGGCTGGTTACTGGGAGAGAACTGAGTCAGCTAGGCTGGTTACTGGGAGAGAACTGAGTCAGCTAGGCTGGTTACTGGGAGAGAACTGAGTCAGCTAGGCTGGTTACTGTGAGAGAACTGAGTCAGCTAGGCTGGTTACTGGGAGAGAACTGAGTCAGCTAGGCTGGTTACTGTGAGAGAACTGAGTCAGCTAGGCTGGTTACTGGGAGAGAACTGAGTCAGCTAGGCAGGTTACTGGGAGAGAACTGAGTCAGCTAGGCTGGTTACTGGGAGAGAACTGAGTCAGCTAGGCTGGTTACTGGGAGAGAACTGAGTCAGCTAGGCTGGTTACTGGGAGAGAACTGAGTCAGCTAGGCTGGTTACTGGGAGAGAACTGAGTCAGCTAGGCGGTTACTGGGAGAGAACTGAGTCAGCTAGGCTGGTTACTGGTTACTGGGAGAGAACTGAGTCAGCTAGGCTGGTTACTGTGAGAGAACTGAGTCAGCTAGGCTGGTTACTGTGAGAGAACTGAGTCAGCTAGGCTGGTTACTGGGAGAGAACTGAGTCAGCTAGGCTGGATACTGTGAGAGACGTGAGTCAGCTAGGCTGGTTACTGTGAGAGAACTGAGTCAGCTAGGCTGGTTACTGGGAGAGAACTGAGTCAGCTAGGCTGGTTACTGGGAGAGAACTGAGTCAGCTAGGCTGGTTACTGGGAGAGAACTGAGTCAGCTAGGCTGGTTACTGGGAGAGAACTGAGTCTGCTAGGCTGGTTACTGGGAGAGAACTGAGTCAGCTAGGCTGGTTACTGGGAGATAACTGAGTTGGCTAGGCTGGTTACTGGGAGAGAACTGAGTCAGCTAGGCTGGTTACGGGTTACTGGGCGAGAACTGAGTCAGCTAGGCTGGTTACTGGGAGAGAACTGAGTCGGCTAGGCTGGTTACTGGGAGATAACTGAGTCAGCTAGGCTGGTTACTGGGAGAGAACTGAGTTGGCTAGGCTGGTTACTGGGAGAGAACTGAGTCAGCTAGGCTGGTTACTGGGAGAGAACTGAGTCAGCTAGGCTGGTTACTGGGAGAGAACTGAGTCAGCTAGGCTGGTTACTGGGAGAGAACTGAGTCAGCTAGGCTGGATTTTGTGAGAAAACTCTGGCTTGCTGAACGATTCAGAACATGAATAATCATATTTGTCTTGGTAAAATGTATTTTAAAACATAAGGAAGGGACATTTTATCTACATCCCTGGATAGAGTGGGTGGACACCCTACATCCTAATCTTTACCATTCCAACATGCAATTGGCTCCATTGGCAGCTTTACACTGAATACTACTGCTCTGCAGTAGTAAGGGAACCTGACTAGATCAGATTTACACTCTGAATACAGGCCCAGTGCTCTGCAGTAGTAAGGGAACCTGACTAGATCAGATTTACACACTGAATACAGGCCCAGTGCTCTGCAGTAGTAAGGGAACCTGGCTAGATCAGATTTACACACTGAATACAGGCCCAGTGCTCTGCAGTAGTAAGGGAACCTGACTAGATCAGATTTACACACTGAATACAGGCCCAGTGCTCTGCAGTAGTAAGGGAACCTGACTAGATCAGATTTACACACTGAATACAGGCCCAGTGCTCTGCAGTAGTAAGGGGACCTGACTAGATCAGATTTACACACTGAATACAGGCCCAGTCCTCTGCAGTAGTAAGGGAACCTGACTAGATCAGATTTACACACTGAATACAGGCCCAGTGCTCTGCAGTAGTAAGGGAACCTGACTAGATCAGATTTACACACTGAATACAGGCCCAGTGCTCTGCAGTAGTAAGCGAATCTGGCTAGATCAGATTTACACACTGAATACAGGCCCAGTGCTCTGCAGTAGTAAGGGAACCTGACTAGATCAGATTTACACACTGAATACAGGCCCAGTGCTCAGCATTAGTAAGGGAACCTGACTAGATCAGATTTACACATTGAATACAGGCCCAGTGCTCTGCAGTAGTAAGGGAACCTGACTAGATCAGATTTACACATTGAATACAGGCCCAGTGCTCTGCAGTAGTAAGGGGACCTGACTAGATCAGATTTACACACTGAATACCGGCCAGCTAATTAGTAGTGAGGTTTCATCCTGTAACCACTATCGATCTCCTAATTTATTCATGGTGAACATGGAGGCTGTCTGTACAGACCTGGGTTCAAATACTATTCGGTATCTGAGTCACTGAGCGTTAGTTCTATCCTGCCTGGAAAGCCAGACGAGCAAAAATTGCAGTTGTGGGACGATTGTTTTGGCTCATTAGGACAGGTAAGCTTAATCAAGCGCAGATAAAGTATTTGACATGATTTCAAATAGTATTTGAACCCACCGTGTCTATGTTTGCTGCCGTGCTTTAGTGGATACAAGCATCTGAACACTTTGATACTAGCTAGGTTATTTGATAGTCCCTTCGAGCAAATAGCTTAGAATGGTGTTTCACAACACAACTACACAACGACACGACCAATCAATATCAGATCCATCAGGTCATCAATTACCCAATCGAAGGCATGTCACCCCCAGGGATATGACCAGTGGACCTCTGAGAGTCCTTTTTTTTCCCATTACTAATAACTGAGAAGCCTGAGTACAGAGGAACATCTCAGAAACTTCTGTACTGTAACCCGAGGATAGTTACATCTCTGGACCTCATATTAGACCCTATTGTATGGGCCTATAAGTGCTGTAGTACTGTAGTACTGTAGTACTGTAGTACTGTATGGATCCATAAGTACTGTAGTGCTGTCGTGGTGTAGTACTGTATGGATCTATAAGTGCTGTAGTACTGTAATACTGTAGTAATGTATGGATCTATAAGTACTGTAGTATTGTAGTACTGAATTAATCTATAAGTGCTGTAGTACTGTAGTACTGTATGGATCTATAAGTACTGTAGTACTATAGTACTGTATGTATCTATAAGTACTGTAGTACTGTAGTACTGTATGGATCTATATGTACTGTAGTACTATAGTACTGTATGGATCCATAAGTGCTGTAGTACTGTAGTACTGTAGTACTGTATGGATCTATAAGTGCTGTAGTACTGTAATACTGTAGTACTGTATGGATCTATAAGTACTATAGTACTGTATGTATCTATAAGTACTGTAGTACTGTAGTACTGTATGGATCTATAAGTACTGTAGTACTGTAGTACTGTATGGATCTATAAGTGCTGTAGTACTGTAGTACTGTATGGATCTATAAGTGCTGTAGTACTGTAATACTGTATTACTGTATGGATCTATAAGTACTGTAGTACTGTAGTACTGTATGGATCTATAAGTGCTGTAGTACTGTAATACTGTATGGATCTATAAGTACTGTAGTACTATAGTACTGTATGTATCTATAAGTACTGTAGTACTGTAGTACTGTATGGATCTATATGTACTGTAGTACTATAGTACTGTATGGATCCATAAGTGCTGTAGTACTGTAGTACTGTAGTACTGTATGGATCTATAAGTGCTGTAGTACTGTAATACTGTAGTACTGTATGGATCTATAAGTACTATAGTACTGTATGTATCTATAAGTACTTTAGTACTGTAGTACTGTATGGATCTATAACTACTGTAGTACTGTAGTACTGTATGGATCTATAAGTGCTGTAGTACTGTAGTACTGTATGGATCTATAAGTGCTGTAGTACTGTAATACTGTATTACTGTATGGATCTATAAGTACTGTAGTACTGTAGTACTGTATGGATCTATAAGTGCTGTAGTACTGTAGTACTGTATGGATCTATAAGTTCTGTAGTACTGTAGTACTGTATGGATCTATATGTTCTGTAGTACTGTAGTACTGTATGGGTCTATAAGTACTGTAGTACTGTATGGATCTATAAGTGCTGTAGTATTGTAGTACTGTATGGATCTATATGTTCTGTAGTACTGTAGTACTGTATGGATCTATAAGTACTGTAGTACTGTAGTACTGTATGGATCTATATGTTCTGTAGTACTGTAGTACTGTATGGATCTATATGTTCTGTAGTACTGTAGTACTGTATGGATCTATAAGTGCTATAGTACTGTATGGATCTATAAGTACTGTAGTACTGTAGTACTGTATGGATCTATATGTTCTGTAGTACTGTAGTACTGTATGGATCTATATGTTCTGTAGTACTGTAGTACTGTATGGATCTATAAGTGCTATAGTACTGTATGGATCTATAAGTACTGTAGTACTGTAGTACTGTATGGATCTATATGTTCTGTAGTACTGTAGTACTGTATGGATCTATATGTTCTGTAGTACTGTAGTACTGTATGGATCTATAAGTGCTATAGTACTGTATGGATCTATAAGTACTGTAGTACTGTAGTACTGTATGGATCTATATGTTCTGTAGTACTGTAGTACTGTATGGATCTATAAGTGCTATAGTACTGTATGGATCTATAAGTACTGTAGTACTGTAGTACTGTATGGGTCTATAAGTACTGTAGTACTGTAGTACTGTATGGGTCTATAAGTACTGTAGTACTGTAGTACTGTAGTACTGTATGGGTCTATAAGTACTGTAGTACTTATTATAATAGACGTTGGATGATCCTGTTTGTTATTAAACTCTATCAGTTTGTTAGTCATAGCCAGGGAACCAAGGATATGACCAGTGGACCCCTGAGACTGTGGGGAAGTCTCCTTTATACACATCATCATGTGACAACGGGGTAGCGAGCAGTAAGCAAGATGTCGTCTGAGGACAGGAACCTCTCTTGACTTACTACTCTTGGGATTTGTATGTGTCCGAAGAAATGAGGCCGTATGTATCAAGCGTCTCAAATGAGGAGTGCTGATTTAAGGTGCGGCAGGTAGCCTAGTGGTTAGAGTGGAGGGGCGGCAGGTAGCCTAGTGGTTAGAGTGGAGGGGCGGCAGGTAGCCTAGTGGTTAGGGTAGCCTGTTCCTCGGCCGTCATTGAAAATAAGAATTTGTTCTTAACTGACAGTGATGGAGAGGGCAGAGTAGACCTGAGTCTTGTTGCTATGCTGTGATGTGATGGAGAGGGCAGAGTAGACCTGAGTCTTGCTGCTATGCTGTGATGTGATGGAGAGGGCAGAGTAGACCTGACTCTTGCACAAAACACCAGTCTCAACGTCAACAGTGAAGAGGTGACTCCGGGATGCTGGCCTTCTAGGCAGAGTTCCTCTGTCCAGTGTCTGTGCTCTTTTTTGGAGAGTCACGTCTCTAAGTGCTCTGTTGAATGATCAAGCATATAATAAATAAGTGCAGTATTTTCCCCAATCATATGCTGTACCCATGACGTCATCTCATACTGACCTCACCAGACCCTTTAACCACCTTTGTCAACAACCAGGAAACAAGGGACCAATCAGAGCAGTAAAAGAGCCCGGTCCCAGCTGGGGGGTACACAGAGGAACACACCTGAGACTCATCAAGAACCCCTGCTAACGACCCCAGGTGACTGTACCTGTACCTAGTATTTATCGTCTGGTCTTGTTTGGTTGAAGTAACCCGATTACATCCAAAGTCTCTGTCCATTGGGTATTCCAGAAATGTAATTTACTGGGCGTCCTTATTCTGAACCCGATAACACGAATCCAAAAGATACATTCATGCAACTCAAGAAAAATATATTATTTTGTTGTAAATGATTACCTGGTTTGACTGACTAGGTCCCTGTATACAGCCCACTGGTGGCCTGGTGTTTTACATTATTCACCGCAGCAGTAAAACAAGCCATTTCTCTGTCTGCAAAGAACATAATTTCAGCTTAGAGCAGTGGGTCTGCACTGTATGTTTTATGAACATTGACCCCCCCCCCACCCGCTGGTATAATTCCCCTACCACTTCACTGTGAATTGGTCTAGTCGGACTACAATGTTCTCCTGTTCACCAGTAGCCAACGTGGTCCAGGGTTGAACAGAACATTAATGGTAGGATGACCCATTTACCAGGACCTAGCAAACATTTCTCAAAATGGCAGGTGCTTGAATGTATGTGTTGCAACCCCCTGACTCCAGTGTAAAATCTGTCTGGTGTCTCTGAGCTGGTTACTGTAGACCTGCAACCCCCTGACTCCAGTGTAAAATCTGTCTGGTGTCTCTGAGCTGGTTACTGTAGACCTGCAACCCCCTGACTCCAGTGTAAAATCTGTCTGGTGTCTCTGAGTTGGTTACTGTAGACCTGCAACCCCCTGACTCCAGTGTAAAATCTGTCTGGTGTCTCTGAGCTGGTTACTGTAGACCTGCAACCCCCTGACTCCAGTGTAAAATCTGTCTGGTGTCTCTGAGCTGGTTACTGTAGACCTGCAACCCCCCTGACTCCAGTGTAAAATCTGTCTGGTGTCTCTGAGCTGGTTACTGGAGACCTGCAACACCCGGACTCCAGTGTAAAATCTGTCTGGTGTCTCTGAGTTGGTTACTGTAGACCTGCAAACCCCTGACTCCAGTGTAAAATCTGTCTGGTGTCTCTGAGCTGGTTACTGGAGACCTGCAACACCCTGACTCCAGTGTAAAATCTGTCTGGTGTCTCTTGTGTGTGCACTAACGTTTATAGCTTCACGATCGTTTGTTGTTTTGTTTCAGTTTGTTAAAGTGTTCGTTGCGTGTTTTTCCCTTCTCTAATAAAATAATGTATTTTGCACACGCTGCGCCTTGGTCCACTCTCTCTCAGCAAGATGATCGTGACAGAATTACTCACCAAACCCGGACCAAGCAGCGTGTTAAGCAGTAACAGGAGCAACCTACTAAGGATTTCTGGACATGGGAGGAGATAATGGATGGTAATGGACCTTGGGCTCAGCCTGGAGAATATCGCCGCCCTCGTGAAGAGCTGGAGGCAGCAAAAGCCGAGAGGCGGCGGTATGAGGAGGCAGCAAGGAAACAGGAGAAAAAACTGGACTACACTACGTGGGAGGAGATCGACTGTTGGGCGATAAACCCAGGGAGAATGCCGGAGCCCGCCTGGGATTCTCTGGAACAGTGCGAGGAGCGATACCGGCGAATGGAGGCAGCACGACGACGCGGTAGGAAGCCTGTGAGTCAACCCCAAAAAATTATTGGGGGGGGGGGCTAAAAGGGAGTGTGGCGAAGTCAGGTAGGAAATCTGCGCCTATTCCCTGTACTTACCGTGGAGAGCGAGAGTACGGGCAGACACCGTGTTACGCAGTAGAGCGCACGGTGTCTCCTGTACGTGTGCATAGCCCGGTGCGGTAGATACCAGCTCCTCGTATCTGCCGGGCTAGATTGAGTATTGAGCCAGGTGTCATGAAGCCGGCTCAACGCGTCTGGTCTCCAGTGCGTCTCCTCGGGCCGGCATACATGGCACCAGCCTTACGCATGGTGTCCCCGGTTCGCCTACATAGCCCGGTGCGGGTTATTCCACCTCCCCGCACTGGTCGGGCGACGGGGAGCATACAACCAGGTAAGGTTGGGCAGGCTCAGTGCTCAAGGGAGCCAATACGCCTGCACGGTCCGGTATTTCCGGCGCCACCTCCCCGCCCCAGCCCAGTACCACCAGTGCCTACACCACGCACCAGGCTTCCTGTGCGTCTCCAGAGCCCTGTTCCTCCTCCACGCACTAACCCTGTGGTGCGTGTCTCCAGCCCGGTAACACCAGTTCCGGCACCACGCACCAAGCTTCCTGTGCGTCTCCAGAGCCCTGTTCCTCCTCCACGCACTAGCCCTATGGTGCGTGTCTCCAGCCCATTACCACCAGTGCCTACACCACGCACCAAGACTCCTGTGTGTCCCCAGAGTCCTGTGCGTCCTGTTGCTGCTCCCCGCACTAGCCCTGAGATGCGTGTCCCCAGCCCGGTACCACCAGTGCCGGCACCACGCACTAGGCCTAATGTGCGTCTCCAGGGTCCAGTATGCCCTGTTCCTACTCCCCGCACTAGCCCTGAGATGCGTGTCCCCAGCCCGGTACCACCAGTTCCGGCACCACGCACCAGGCATACAGTGCGCCTCAGCCGGCCAGAGCTGCCCGTCTGCCAAGCACCGTCAGAGCTGCCCGTCTGCCAAGCACCGTCAGAGCTGCCCGTCTGCCAAGCACCGTCAGAGCTGCCCGTCTGCCAAGCACCGTCAGAGCTGCCCGTCTGCCAAGCACCGTCTGAGCTGCCCGTCTGCCAAGCACCGTCTGAGCTGCCCGTCTGCCAAGCACCGTCTGAGCTGCCCGTCTGCCAAGCACCGTCTGAGCTGCCCGTCTGCCAAGCACCGTCTGAGCTGCCCGTCTGTCCCGAGCCGTCAGAGCCGTCCGCCAGACAGGATCAGCCCGAGCCGTCCGCCAGACAGGATCAGCCCGAGCCGTCCGCCAGACAGGATCAGCCCGAGCCGTCCGCCAGACAGGATCAGCCCGAGCCGCCCGCCAGCCATGAGCAGCCAGAACCGCCCGCCAGCCATGAGCAGCCAGAGCCACCAAAGCGGGTATTGACAATGGTGGAGTGGGGGCCACGTCCCGCACCCGAGCCGCCGCCAATATAAGGCCCACCCCGGACCCTCCCCTTCAATGTCAGGTTGTGCGGTCGGAGTCCGCACCTTTGGGGGGGGGTACTGTCACGCCCTGGCCTTAGTATTCTTTGTTTTCTTTATTATTTTAGTTAGGTCAGGGTGTGACATGGGAAGTTTGTGTGTTTTGTCTAGTTTAGGGTGTGTGTATTGTTTAGGGGGTTTTGTATAGTGTATGGGGTTGTGTTCAGGAGAGAGGTCTAGGAAAGTCTATGGTTGCCTGGTTTGGTCCTCAATCAGAGACAGCTGGTTATTGTTGTCTCTGATTGGGAGCCATATTTAAGGCAGCCATAGGCTTTAGGTGATTGTGGGTAATTGTCTATGTTGTACGTTTGTAGCTTGTGTGTGCACTAACGTTTATAGCTTCACGATCGTTTGTTGTTTTGTTTCAGTTTGTTAAAGTGTTCGTTGCGTGTTTTTCCCTTCTCTAATAAAAGAGAATGTATTTTGCACACGCTGCGCCTTGGTCCACTCTCTCTCAGCAAGATGATTGTGACATTTACTCCTGAGGTGCTGACTTGCTGCACCCTCGACAACTACTGTGATTATTATTATTTGACCATGCTGGTCATTTATGAACATTTGAACATCTTGGCCATGTTCTGTTATAATCTCCACTCGGCATAGCCAGAAGAGGACTGGCCACCCCTCATAGCCTGGTTCCTCTCTAGGTTTCTTCCTAGGTTTTGGCCTTTCTAGGGAGTTTTTCCTAGCCACCGTGCTTCTACACCTGCATTGCTTGCTGTTTGGGGTTTTAGGCTGGGTTTCTGTACAGCACTTTGAGACATCAGCTGATATAAGAAGGGCTTTATAAATACATATAAATACATCACCAGTCTCTAGCCCTCACCGGTCTCTAGCCCTCACCGGTCTCTAGCCCTCACCAGTCTCTAGCCCTCACCAGTCTCTAGCCCTCGCCGGTCTCTAGCAATCACCAGTCTCTAGCCCTCACCGGTCTCTAGCTCTCACCAGTCTCTAGCCCTCACCGGTCTCTAGCCCTCACCGGTCTCTAGCCCTCACCAGTCTCTAGCCCTCACCGGTCTCTAGCTCTCACCAGTCTCTAGCCCTCACCGGTCTCTAGCCCTCACCGGTCTCTAGCCCTCACCAGTCTCTAGCCCTCACCAGTCTCTAGCCCTCACCGGTCTCTAGCAATCACCAGTCTCTAGCACTCACCAGTCTCTAGCTCTCACCAGTCTCTAGCTCTCACCAGTCTCTAGCTCTCACCAGTCTCTAGCTCTCACCAGTCTCTAGCTCTCACCAGTCTCTAGCTCTCACCAGTCTCTAGCTCTCACCAGTCTCTAGCCCTCACCAGTCTCTAGCCCTCACCAGTCTCTAGCCCTCACCAGTCTCTAGCCCTCACCAGTCTCTAGCCCTCACCAGTCTCTAGCCCTCACCAGTCTCTAGCCCTCACCAGTCTCTAGCTCTCACCAGTCTCTAGCCCTCACCAGTCTCTAGCTCTCACCAGTCTCTAGCTCTCACCAGTCTCTAGCTTTCACCAGTCTCTAGATCTCACCAGTCTCTAGCCCTCACCAGTCTCTAGCCCTCACCAGTCTCTAGCCCTCACCAGTCTCTAGCTCTCACCAGTCTCTAGCCCTCACCAGTCTCTAGCTCTCACCAGTCTCTAGCTCTCACCAGTCTCTAGCTCTCACCAGTCTCTAGCTCTCACCAGTCTCTAGCTCTCACCAGTCTCTAGCTCTCACCAGTCTCTAGCCCTCACCAGTCTCTAGCCCTCACCAGTCTCTAGCCCTCACCAGTCTCTAGCCCTCACCAGTCTCTAGCCCTCACCAGTCTCTAGCTCTCACCAGTCTCTAGCCCTCACCAGTCTCTAGCTCTCACCAGTCTCTAGCTCTCACCAGTCTCTAGCTCTCACCAGTCTCTAGCTCTCACCAGTCTCTAGATCTCACCAGTCTCTAGCTCTCACCAGTCTCTAGCTCTCACCAGTCTCTAGCCCTCACCAGTCTCTACCTCTCACCAGTCTCTAGCTCTCACCAGTCTCTAGCCCTCACCAGTCTCTACCTCTCACCAGTCTCTACCTCTCACCAGTCTCTAGCACTCACCAGTCTCTAGCACTCACCAGTCTCTAGCTCTCACCAGTCTCTAGCCCTCACCAGTCTCTAGCCCTCACCAGTCTCTAGCCCTCACCAGTCTCTAGCCCTCACCAGTCTCTAGCACTCACCAGTCTCTAGCACTCACCAGTCTCTAGCACTCACCAGTCTCTAGCACTCACCAGTCTCTACCTCTCACCAGTCTCTACCTCTCACCAGTCTCTAGCAATCACCAGTCTCTAGCACTCACCAGTCTCTAGCACTCACCAGTCTCTAGCTCTCACCAGTCTCTAGCACTCACCAGTCTCTAGCACTCACCAGTCTCTAGCTCTCACCAGTCTCTAGCTCTCACCAGTCTCTACCTCTCACCAGTCTCTAGCACTCACCAGTCTCTAGCTCTCACCAGTCTCTAGCACTCACCAGTCTCTAGCACTCACCAGTCTCTAGCTCTCACCAGTCTCTAGCTCTCACCAGTCTCTACCTCTCACCAGTCTCTAGCCCTCACCAGTCTCTACCTCTCACCAGTCTCTACCTCTCACCAGTCTCTAGCTCTCACCAGTCTCTAGCTCTCACCAGTCTCTAGCTCTCACCAGTCTCTAGCTCTCACCACTCTCTAGCTCTCACCATTCTCTAGCCCTCACCAGTCTCTAGCCCTCACCAGTCTCTAGCTCTCACCGGTCTCACCAGTCTCTAGCCCTCACCAGTCTCTAGCTCTCACCGGTCTCACCAGTCTCTAGCTCTCACCAGTCTCTAGCCCTCACCAGTCTCTAGCTCTCACCAGTCTCTAGCTCTCACCAGTCTCTAGCTCTCACCAGTATCTAGCTCTCACCAGTCTCTAGCCCTCTAGCCCTCACCGGTCTCTAGCCCTCACCGGTCTCTAGCCCTCACCTGACATAGTATTCTCCCCAGACCTGACATCGTATTCTCCCCAGATCTGACATAGTATTCTCCCCAGACCGGACATCGTATTCTCCCCAGACCAGACATAGTATTCTCCCCAGACCTGACATAGTATTCTCCACAGACCTGACATAGTATTTTCCCCAGACCTGACATAGTATTCTCCCCAGACCTGACATAGTATTCTCCCCAGACCTGACATCATATTCACCCCAGATCTGACATAGTATTCTCCCCAGACCTGACATAGTATTCTCCCCAGACCTGACATAGTATTTTCCCCAGACATGACATAGTACTCTCCACAGACCTGACATAGTATTCTCCCCAGATCTGACATCGTATTCTCCCCAGACCTGACATCATATTCTCCCCAGACCTGACATAGTATTCTCCCCAGACCTGACATAGTATTTTCCCCAGACATGACATAGTACTCTCCCCAGACCTGACATAGTATTCTCCCCAGACATGACATCGTATTCTCCCCAGACCTGACATAGTATTCTCCCCAGACCTGACATAGTATTCTCCCCAGACCTGACATAGTATTCTCCCCAGACCTGACATCATATTCTCCCCAGACCTGACATAGTATTCTCCCCAGACCTGACATAGTATTCTCCCCAGACCTGACATCGTATTCTCCCCAGACCTGACATAGTATTCTCCCCAGATCTGACATTGTATTCCCCCCAGACCTG